>NC_035435.2:14923501-15223501 GCF_002127325.2 Helianthus annuus
CCATCCATGATGAAAGTTCAAGAAACACATGAAGAATCCATGAAAAGCATGAGAAATGTATCAGAAAACCCAAGAAACTTGAAAACCCACTAGAACGAACAAAAAACGGACAAAATCTAACCTCCAACACGAAGTCTACAGTGGTAAGAGCACTCTGTATATAGAGCCTCCTCTGATACCACTTGTAAGGTTATCTTCCTTCAACGAAGACACAAACTGGACTGATCGCACACACGCGATGTGCGGAAACCACTACGTGCCTCGTACCGCGACGTAGAGCTCGTACAAAAGGTGTAGAAGATGAGAGAACCGTGAATACACGGAGTATTCACAATCAACAATCACGCAGATTGAATGAAGAACACACAAATCAAGGGTTTGGTTGCACAAGAAGTTTTCTCCAAAATTTCACTGTTTCAATGAATTGATAAAAAGTGCTTGAATGCGTACAAGACACATAGTATATATACACAACCAAGTTTGGACCTTCTAAGAAAAACTACAAGTACTGACATAGTAAAACCACAAATTCGTATAACTATAAGACCCCTTGTCCAAACATGTGACATTTTCACATAATTACAATATTAGTCCTTCAATTTTGAAACTTCAGCAGCATCCAGCATTTATCAAACTTTGATGACTTACAAATATTATCACTTCCACTCTGTTACTTTGGAACATCTTGAAATTCAGTTGGATTCATCAGAAATTGTCTTATAGGAATTTATTGTGTTGATGAGTGAAAAGAAATCGTGTGATAACTTGGCTCTGTTACCAATTTGATGGATATCAAGAACACAATGGAATCTTATTTGTGATAACAATGAGAAATCGAATATGTGCATAATCAACAATAAATAACTCTATTGTCTAAATCGTCGTGGTTTGATCTAGTTACAATCATAATGTGTATATACATACCATCCGACAGTTACAAATGGTAATGTTTAGCGCTTTTTAGCGCCAAATCGAAGATAAACCGAAGATAATTGTCATCTAACGACTAATTTATCAAGTCGACATCCTCTCCTAAATAAGCATATAAGTACTTAAGTATTTAATTAGCTACATACGTAATAAACATTAAATACGAATTAATTTTAATGCTTCCAATAACATATAGATGTTCGCTTCTAGCTCCGAATGTTCAAAGGATTTTACTTAAAATGAAATTACACTAAATAGGAAAATAAAACAGATAGAAAAATCCTAAGAATCATTCCTAATCCTTTTTAGATAGAACGTGATCTGTTCTTTGTGTTCCTTTTTCTTCATTATTGATTTGCCGTCATATGTACAATAGATTCATAGTGAGCTCAACACATTATTATTTTTAAGATATATGCCAAGTAATAAAACTAAATAAAGGAACCCACATACATGAAGAAACCATAAACTCTAGATGCTATATCTCTAACAAGATCAAAAGCTTTTACATGATGCATAATGATCTTACATGGTCTTCCTTGTAGCAACTTAAGGGGAAACAATTTCACAAGACCACTTCCAGCAAAACTTCTAGAAAAGTCAAAGAAAGGATCACTGTTGCTGAGGTTTGCTCCTCACTTTATAACTAGACTGCAAGAAGATTCAAACAAAAAGTTGTGTCATTTGTTCTAACATTAATTACATTATCAGCATTGAATCAATCAGTGATGAAGATATAAGCTCATGTCTGGAGGGCTCATGCAACAAAAAAGAGGGCAATAAAAAAAAGTCCATTTAGTGGCACACACTTCTAATGGCATTTAGTTTTTGTGCCACTAATTTACATTTTAGTGGCACTTTACGTATGCCACATTTGCTTAGCACACATTTTAGTAGCATTTAGTTCTTATGCCACTAATTTAGAGTTTTAGTGGCACTTTCCATATACCTCTAAAATTTTTGATAACTTTTAGTGGTACTTTACATATGCCAGCAATTTCTAAGTGCTTCAAAATTCTAAAATCTTCTCTTCCCCCCCCCCTTGAAACACTTTAATAAAACTAGAATCGATTTTCCCCTCGTTGCGAGGTCGGGTTTTTATAGTGATTTGAGCTGACTGAATTTCTATGGCCCTATATTATCATTAATCGTAGCTCACAATCAGTGACCTAATCAAACATCATTGTTCGTAATCGACCAACGATGTGCCTAAAGGACCATCAATGAGCCTCACTGAATTTAAATGACTATAATTTCAGTTTTAAAACAAATATATGTTTCCCGTTTAATTGATTTATAAAATCTTTTTTTTTTTGCATACGTTATTTTGGTTTCCCTCTAAATATGATTTTACCTTTAAATTTTTATGCAACACACACTTTTAGTGATATTTAGCTTTTGTGTCACTAAATTAAGTTTTTAATAGCACTTGTGTATGCTATATTTTCTTACACATAATTTTAGTAACATTTATTTAACTTTTATACCACTAATTTATAGTTAATAGCAATTTGAATATGCCACCAAAACCTTCCATGGGTTTTAAAGACACGTCAGATATGACATGGAAAGTTTTGGAGTATTTGTTTTAAAATTTTCACACATTCCCTCCCAATAAAGTTTTCCCTCCTCAAAGTCTTGAAAAAAATTAAAATCTCCCAACACCAATCACTCATTCCCAGAATCAAGGTTTCACCAAAATCAATTTCCATCCCCAATCGTTTGATATTCCCTTTCCTTCCCCTAGCCCTTCATTGTTCCCCCTCTCTCATGTCCATCTCTCTAGGACTACTACCATCTCTCCATCGGTGAATCATTTTCTCACTTCGGATAAATCACTTCACTGATCGCTTTCTTCTTCTTCATTGTCAAGATCTTCATTGTTGGTCTAGGGTTCACGGATCTTCTCCATCGCGTTCAACTTCAAACCTTGCAAAATTTTCAACCAGATCATCCGGTAAGCACTTCAACACAGATTCCCCTTTCTTTTATGTTGAATTTTGAAAATCAGAATTTAAGTTACCGTCTTCAACCATTCATCTGTGTAAGTTAATGATAAAATGTGCTAAATTGTGTGTGTTTTTCACCGTGTGTTTGAAAACGTATCAGATCCCCAATTTTGTATGTGAAAAGCCTATTTTTTAATATTGAATTTGAAATTAAAAATTGTTAAGAATCATGTTATTGTCCAGCAAAGTTAGTTAATTTTGAGGATAAATGATGTGTTAGAACCTGAATTTTGATGAAATTTTTAGTAATCTGGAATATTTGATCATGTTTACAGGGTTTAGATACAACTTCTACACCAATTTGTTTGTGTAGATTTGATATGGTTATACATACTTTAACCTAGTTGTGAACGGCATTGTTAGATCACATATTCTGAATATGAAAATCAGCCCTAGAATATTTGGCTAGTTCCAGTTTTATATCCTTTTGCTCATATAGTGCATAATATAGTGATGGTTTATCTTATTTGGATCCATAAATGTTAAAGTACTTTTTTAAGTCATGCGCATTTCCAAATAATCAACTTCATTTCTTAGGATTTTTATCTTTTGTGATTTTGGTTTATCTTATAATCATGAAATTAGAATCATATATTGGTTCATGTTGTGATTTTGTTTTATCTTTTTAATCGTGAAACAAGGACTAGTGCTGGTTAAAGCTTTTAGTTGTGATTTTGACATCCATCAACTTCATTTTCTAAGATTTTTATTTTTATGTATACTTAAGATTAAATCTAGGTAGTCAAAGGCTCAATGCGCAAAGGGCGAGCTTGTCGCCTAGGCGCAAGGTGCTTAAAAAGCGTGCGTTTGACAGGCAAGGCACACATGTATTTCAGGCCTTTTTAGGCTATTTTCTGCAGATTTTGGCATGTTTATTTAGATGTTTTAGATTATACTAGACTGTTTCTGGCGCTTTTACTACTATTGGTTAAGGTTGACTATTGTATTAGCATTCACCAAACACGATCACATCAGAGTTTCTGGCAGTTTTGCTTTTTCTACACGGGACGGGTTTCGGATCGCAACGGGTTTTGGGCCGACACGAGTTTCCGCACGTGACAAGTTTCGTACCGTTTCGACGCGAACCGTTTTGATCCGTACCCCTAATACATGCAGACCTGTATAAGCGTTATTACAACTGAAACTCACATCTCAGTATTCTATGTGTAACGATTGAAATTGTTATACACTGAATCTGATTAACAACTGAAAAGTTAAATTTCGTTCTTGATCGAATTGATAACAGACAAAATTTAAGTCTTAATTGAGCACATAGTGAATTCAGTTTGTTTCGATTAGTTTCTGTTGATTTTAGTGAAATCAGTTTCAGTGATTGTTTCAGCGATTGTGAATTCAGTTGATTATTTCGATTAGTTTTAGTTTTTTTTAAGAAAAAAATCAGAACATCGATATCAGATCTGTTTCATGTATGTTTAAATTGGCTGAAAGAATATTTTGAATCGAAATCAGATCTGAATCAGTTTCAGTTTGATGATTAAGATCTGAGTTTGGTTCGAAGAGGGAACTAAATCAAAGAAAATCTAGTTATACACGCACATCACGACTTATTTTAGTTCTGAATCTGAGTCGTGTTGCTGCTGTTATTTACAAAGTTAATCTAGATTTGATTTGGGTTCAATACTCGACATATTATATTGGATTTTACGAGTTTACTGCTGATCTATAAGCAACTGGCTTTTCAATGTTAATGGGGTCTGCGACAGCTAACTTGATTTCTGCAGTCGGGTTTTCGAACATAGAAAAGACTAATTAGTTTGAGAGTTGCAGCTTGCGTCTGTGATTAGAAAACAAAAAAGGAATTCACAGCTGAATCTGAAATAAACGAGTGAAAAGATTAGTGATTAGGATCGATACAAGTGTTTGCAGCCGGTTATTATTTAGAGTGAAAGGGAGTTATGCGGGACTGTATCTCACAGAAACTTACCACTAATGCATGCAGAGCTTCTTTAAGGTTAACAGAGATGGTGATGCATTAAGGTTGTGTTTTTTGGACAAAGTAGGTACATTATTCGAAGGTTACCAACCCGGACCTGTTTTAACCCGACAAAATTGCCCCTTGATATATAATCACTTCAAAAAAAGAAACATTTTTTAACCAACCCGACCCGACCCGAAACCCGTTCTAACCCGAACTCGTTCTGACCCGAACCCGTTCCAACCCGAACCCGTTTTGACCCGAACCCGTTTCGACCCGAACCAAAACAACCCTTTTTTTAATTCACTTGTTTTGACCTGAACCCGTTTCGACCCGAACTCGTTTTGACCCATGACCCGGCCCGACCCGTTTGCCAGTTCTAATATATGCTTTGGCCATCCTTGAACAGACGATTGTTGTTTCCGATGCCACAAAGCCAGACTGCCCCATCATGTATGCAAGCAGTGGCTTCTTGGCAATGACCGGCTATTTTTCCAAAGAAGTTATTGGTAGAAACTGGTAAGTTTGTAATTAGTGATGCATGTTTTGTGCAAATTACCATAGATTGTGATTTGTGAAATTGAAGAAGGTGTGTTGTTGGTGTGCAGCCGGTTTCTACATGGGAAGGATACGGACCAGAAAGAGGTGGATAAGATACGCCATGCGGTCATAACAGACACCAGTTATTGTGTCAGGCTCTACAACTACAAGAAAGATGGGACCCCTTTTGGAATCTACTCACCATCAGTCCTATCAAAGATGATAATGGAAAGACCATCAAGTTCTTTGGGTATTTTCTTTCACTCTATTACTAGATGTGTACTTATATCATATGCCGTCGTAAAACCGTGTCTAGTACCCGTTACTCATTACCCATTGGGTCTGCCGTTTTCCTGGTGTTCAGGAGAAGTAGTACTTCTAGAATGGTGTCTCATACATAAATTAAGATTTCATGATATGAGCATGCGGTGAATGCGGCTCTTGTCCACATGTTTAACCATGAGATCATATGTCACAGTTAACTTAAGATATCTGGTTATTAACTTATTATGCTTGAATTGCACAGAATGCAAGTAGAAGTCAGCAAATACACAGAAGGTGTGAATGAAAAGCAGCTTAGACCAAATGGATTGCCAAAGTCACTAATTCGCTACGATGGTAAGTAGACCCATGTTGCTTTTTCTATGCATGCTAATACCATGGAATAATGCTATATATTACCTTTTACAAAAAATATGTTTTGTGTTTGACCGTGACCAGCTCGTTAGAAGAAGACAACACTTGGTGACATAGTGGAGGTTGTACAGACTGTTGAGCGTCCGCGCGCTCGCTTTAGTAAAACAGAAATTTAGGAGAAGATCGTTGTATCCCCACTTGTAGAAAAACCGAGTCTAGTTACACCTGGAAGAGAAACGCCCGTCTTTGATCCTAAAGGCGATGCAGATTCTTTGACTGCGTCTAATACAAAATCCAAGAAATCAACTCGCAATTCCTTAACCGGGTGAGTGCTTACTTGTCTGTTGATGTTACTTCTCTTGTCTTGACTTCCAAGTCACAATGTGATACGATCAAAAATGGTAATCAGGATAGATCGATAAAAGAAAGGAAGAAACACAGAAGAAGAGGGAAAACCCTTATCAATTCATCGATACCCATCTGTTACAACACACTCAACTATATAGTCACTAACGAATCAATAACCCCCTACACTATAGAACAATTACATTGAGGCCCCTCAACTTATTTTGACACGTAACAATAGTTCCCTCCTATAAGACTTTTGACCTCAAAAGTCCAAAATAACAACCCAACCCATTAATCAAAAGTGTCAAAAACAAAAAAGAATGCTTGATTTTTATCACCATCAACGACAGAAACTTTAAATCCTTGTTGCAATACTGTACTTTCTTTGGTATCTCTTGTTGATGTTAATACAATTTTCTTGGCCCTGTTATATCTTTTGTGAACAAGTTCTCTCATATTTTCACAAACTCCTCCAAATGAACACTCATCTTTGGCCTCAAAATAACACCTACCAATAGCAACATTAGCATGAGCAGCACCGTTGATTATTTGAAAGTTGAATGCTACATTTGTTCCTAAACCTCCCTTTGAATACATATACAAGTCTTTTAAATCCACATCCACAACCCTTTGAATCCATTGCCACCTTGGTTCCCAAGTAAACGTTTCATCTTTGTTGTAGACACCAATATTTAAGTGTGTCATTACCGAGTTTAAAGAAGTTTCAAACATGGACTGTAATAGTGATAAGCGATCCCCATGAATTCCTGCAACCATACCCCACTTTACGCTACCTTCTACCTTCTTTTCCTTATCATTATGTACATGGATATAACAAACTAAAGATGTTCTTGAATCGAGTTCCGTTCCAGAATTTACATCATCTTTAACATTATCCAACTCAATATTAGCCTGAACCCGACCGTCAATCATGAAGTGGTTTATACCTGGTTTCCATTCAAATGTGTCTAAACCAGGAAGCATTTTTACTCTGTCCTTAATGGAATTAGCCTTCAGTCCTATGTTTTCTTGATCATAAGGTATCACAGGGACAGTAGTTTTGTTGTTCACATAAACCTTTTCAAATTCAACACTCACATCTTGATCTAGAGACTCACTACCATGAAAATCCTTAGAAACATCAGTTCCTAAAAACTCATTATCACCGAATTCTTGAACAAAAATAATAGACTCATCAATTACTTCATCGCCAATCGTTTCTTGAACAATATCAACTTCTTGAATTTTTCCATTCTCAAAACATTCATTACCTTCCATTAATTCCCAAAGACTTTTCTTAAAATCGAACTCTAATCCTTCCATGTAAAAAGAAGATTCGGGGTCGAATGGAGAGAAAGAATCATTCAGATTATTGATATCTATTTTCAAAGCCAAAGATATGACATCTTCCACTTTAAAACAACTATATTGATGCCATTTGACAAAGATGCTCCTAATTCTTGGTTTTAAACCACATATAAACAGGTAGATAGCATAGAAATCGGTCAATTCTTCACAATTTCTAACCTGATTGAACAAGAACAGGAATGAATCACAATAATCTTGGACAGTACCTTCTTGTGTACAAGCCATAATCTGCTCCTTTGCGAATTCCATGTTGATTTGCTGCTGACTTTGAAACCCCCAACTGATTTATACTCCAATAGTAGTTTCTGCTGTTATGAACGTGACTCTAAAATCAAACTCAAATGCGAACTCCGAAGCCGATTGTCTGGTTAACCGATTGTTGTTGTTGGTTGTTGCTTGCAAAAATTCTTCAAAACACTCGATTGTTGCCCTAATTCGAAGTCACCCACATCTGATCGTTGAACCCTAATTCGATTGCTGCAGTAGAACACCGCTGTTACCCTAATCTTAACCCACGGTCAAGAGGAAAGATTGCTCTGATACCATTGATACGATCAAAAATGGTAATCAGGATAGATCGATAAAAGAAAGGAAGAAACACAGAAGAAGAGGGAAAACCCTTATCAATTCATCGATACCCATCTGTTACAACACACTCAACTATATAGTCACTAACGAATCAATAACCCCCTACACTATAGAACAATTACATTGAGGCCCCTCAACTTATTTTGACACGTAACACAATGATCAGAATTTACAAAATACTAAACATCCCATTTTATAACACGTAATATCCTACAAACCCAACATACTTTCTTATTTTTCACTAAAAAGTCGTCAACCTGATTTTCATATACTAAAGTCTCTAAAAATGTCAAAAAGAAGAGTGTTTAACCCAACGTTGCAAAATATTATGGTTTCTAAACTTATCTAATGACTTGTTACCCCTAACTTTGTCAATATAAGATGATTTAAAGAGTTATTAAAAACGTTAAATGTCATTTCATCAAATTTTGACCAACTTAAGGGGTGCCAAGTCACTATTATAAACATTTTTTTCATGGATTAATGTTACTGTTATGATTTTTAATCTACACAGGGCCAAAGGAAGGACGTCGACCCACGAGCGTCAACCAAGTATTGAGCCAGAGGAGTTAATGACAAAAGATGTAGCTCGCACTGATAGCTGGGATCGTGCACAAAGAGTGAGGGACATGCATCAGGGAATAGACTTAGCAACTACACTTGAGGCATCGAAAAGAATTTTGTTATATCAGATCCTAGGCTCCCTAATTATCCCATTGTAAGAACTTGATCAAATATTTATACATGTTTTTCTTTTGAATCAAGAATAATGAATTTTATTAAATAAAGAACTTTTGGATTTTGTTTAAATCAATACTAATGTTCGTTTGTATGGTTGATGACGGCAGGGTAGATATCAATCTATGAAGAGAAGCTTTTGAGTTAAGTTTTATGATAGTGAATTCCTCACCCAAAAGAAGGTTTAGGCCTCTCGTGCAAACATTTAGAATTTGGAATATGTTACTTGTTACACAATGTTTTGCTAACATTTGGAATATGTTTCGGATCAAACTTATTATTGAAGTTATATTATGATTTCTACATTTACATTTATGGAACTTTTATTTAGTATTTTATATCGAAAATGTGATTTGTGGCAAAATTAGTTGCCATTGAAATAATATATTAAATTAACTGAAAATAGTTTTACGACACAAAATTTGTGCCACTAAAACTAGTATATGGATATATATAATTACTTTTTAGAGGCATAAAAATGTGCCACTAAAGTCCTTTATTTAAATTGTGGCAAAAAAAAAAGTGCCGCTAAAAGCCCAAAACTTTTGTGTGGCAGATCCAAAAAGTGCCATTAAAAGGCTTTAGCGTCAGCGCTTCTAGGGGCACTTTTTTTGTGTGCCGCGCATTCCTACATAGGTCTTTAGTGGCACTTTTTTGTTTTGTTGTGGCACTTTTTGTGTGTCACTATATGGCATTTTTTTTGTAGTGAAAGTTGTTATTCCAGTGCTAGCAACAATTGGTGTTGTCGTCGTGCTATTAACCGCAGTAGCAACCGTATGGATCATTAAACGACGGAAAACAAAAGGTGCGTAAGATTGTTGACATTGTATCATATATGGAAAACAATGGTACCAACTAAAAAGGATATTCACATCTACAATCGTAAATCAAAGCTATAAATTTGGTGAATAAATGTTGCATCTCATGATGAAAACCCTTGCTATTTTATCCCAGTTATACACACATTACACATACGTACAGGGTAGATCCAGCCCACATTTGTGGGTTCCTAGGAACCCGTTTGGAAAAAATGAATAAAATACTAAGAACGTTATAGAATTTAGAAAAAAATTAGTGAGAATTAAAAAAAAATTAGCAAAAGGAACCCATTGGAATAAAATCTTAAATCTGTCACTGCATACATAAAGGTTTTTGCCTTGAGAAGCATGGGAAGTCACATATTTACAAACGTAGGCACATGTTTTTGCCTTGAGAAGCATAGTAAGAATCGTACGAACTAACCAAAACCTGATTTCAATTCATATAAGTAAATCAAATCAGAAAATTCACTTTTATATCTCTAGTAAAGTATTTGTTAACATTTTTAATAGGGTGGCACCATGGCAATTCCTCAAACGACCACAATCGCAACACAATCCCGACAACGTTTTACATTTATTACACATGTCATTTTGTGTTTGGTTAACGTATCTAACTCATATAGTAAACTGGCTGTGTTGGGTTTACTAAAATTAAATGGATCGGTCCATTTATATTTTTAAGCATAAAAAAAGATATGTAATTTGTAAGTTTAAAATAATTTACAGCTTTTTTACATCAGTCCGTCTACATCCCATTTGCAATCAACCTACATGTTTGACCCCTTTGAAAATAAGGATTACACACATCATGTTAAATGGTTTTAACTGTCTTACGGTTATCACATCATGTGCAACAACCTCCCCCCCCCCCCCCCCACACACACACACACACAAACAGAAATGCGAAACGAGATATAAAATCTAGAAATTTGAGAAGTGATAGGCTTATTTGAGTCAGTTATTTATCTTTGGTTAGTTCTTATGACTCCCTAATATTTAAGTTCTTACCGGGACCCTCACTAGAGGGGGTGTATATGTATGTGTGTAAGAGCTTAACGTAAAAAGTCATTGATACAATTTTTTTTTTTTTTGTGTTAAAAATGGTGCGTCACGTTAAAGAAGTATGGTGTAACTTTTAACATTAATGAAACACCTTTATATCATTGGTGCATTGATACCCCACAACAAAATTTAACACACACACACTATATATATATAGATGTATATATGACCAAATTGATTTTCAGGAAGTCAACAGAGAGTGAACAACGATCAACAAGTAGGATCTTATGAAAACAAAGGTCAGTTCATACTTCATCTTGAAGGTTTATATTTCAAGAAAATTGTATGTTGAAAAGTTTAACATAGTAAGAATATGTGTTATAATATGAATGTTATGTTCTTATTGACTTGTAATAATATGTGACCCTTTAGGATCATATGTCAACGAAAACACTCACATATGTTGTGTCTTAGACATATAGATCCAACAATCTCTCACTTACACAAGATTCAACATATCTCAACTTACATATATAGTGGTTGACTTATAGCAACATCTCTCTCTCACACACACATATATAGACACGCAATATTCTAAAGTGAAGGATATTTTAGAAAATTAGGTACTTTTTTAATCTGATTGGAGATCGGTGTTTGAATCAATGAATACAGATTTGACCATAAATGATGAGCTGTTTACACCTAGAAATCAACAGTTCACATTTTCTGAGTTGAAGAGTATTACTAACAACTTCAAGACAATTATTGGGAGAGGATGGTTTGGAACAGTGTACCATGGTTATAATGGTAATGACCCGGTTGCTGTAAAGATGCTTACTGAATCATCAAGTCAAGGTTATAAGGAATTTCAGGCAGAGGTAATTTCTGTCAATGCTGTAAAGGCCTTCCATTCTAAAAATTAAATACAAAAGTCTATTATATTATCATATTAAGTTACTAATACTACGATTACGCTAGGCTTAATAAGCAAGGATGCTTAAACAATACAATGGAAGACTAAGAAAAGTTTGTCTACAGGTCAAGCTTCTAATGGATGTCCGTCATAAAAACATAACCTCACTAGTTGGATACTGCAATGACAACAACCAAAAGGGGATTATCTACGAGTACATGGCTAATGGGAGCTTAGAAATGCATCTATTTGGTAATTTGAGAACCACTACAACGAAACTACCATTTGCGACATACAAATAAGTGTCACTATATTTGGTTTCTATTGACACATTTTCGATAAAGTAATAAAAAAATTATTTTTCACTGGCATTTCTAAAAGGGATGGGTAAATAAAAGGGCATAGGCAAACAACACATGTCCTCTTGTAACATTCGAATGTTGTTGGTAATCAAACTTGCAAATCACAGGTTAGAATATAAAGAATTGAGAATCGAGAATAATAAACTTGCTTGTATTGAATGAAAAGTGATAATTACAATTGACATACTTGAACTCTATATATACTATACGAATAGGTGCGATTGAACAGTTGCGTCTCCTCTTGAATCGATGTGTCTCCTTGCGAACAGTCGCGTCTTCCTTGTTTTGAGATGTTGCCGCCGTTTCTGAAGAGGTGCGTCTCCAGGAGAGGCGTCCCTTGATTAAGTTTGTAGGTTACAAACTTTCAACTTGTCGCTTCCGGTCCTCGCACTTACTAACTAATCTAATTATAACATAAAACTAACTAACTACTAATTACAGAACGACCCCTATACCTATATTTAGTTTAAAACACCAATACTCCCCCGTAAACTAAATATAGTTTAACAAAGGTCTTCTACTTGCTTGACTTGCAGTAGCATTGGTTCCTCTTCCAATGCGAGATTGGCTTCTTGTTGCGTGTCTTTCTCCTTTTCTTTCCACTTGGTGCAATCTCTTGCAAAGTGACCAAGTTTTCCACAATCATAACATCTGAACTTGCTCTTGTCTTGGTTTCTTGGACCCATATCTTTTCCACGTCCTTGACTTCTGCCATAGTTTTGAACACCACGGCCCTTTCCATGATGCAAACTTTCAAACTGATTATGTGTACTTGCCATCATGAGTCCTCCTTGATTATTATCTTCTTGCTTGTCTTGACTTTTGAGACGTTCTTCAAAAGCTATTATTCTTCCCACTGCTTCTTCAAATGGCATTTTGTCTATTTCCGAATATTGTTCGATATTTGCCACGATGGGTAGGAACTTCTTCGGAACGGAGATAAGTAACTTCCTTACGAGTTTCTTGTCTTTGATAGTGGTACCGAGAGTTTTAAATTTGGCTTTTATACCACTCAACTTGCTTGCGAAACTACTTACTGTTTCGTTCTCATCCATCTTTAAAACTTCTAGTTCGCTCCTCAAAGTTTGTAGACGTGCTTTCTGAACCATATCTGCTCCGAGATAACGAACTTTGATTGCATCCCATACTTCCTTTGCTTTTTCGTATTGCGCAACTTGCATCAAAACATCTTCCGGTAACGTTTGGAAGATAAGTGCTTTCGTTGTGTGCGCCTTCTTTTCATTTATCCCTTCCGTTGAAACAACTGTTTCCCAAAGACTATATGCCTTCAAGATTGTTTCCATCATAACTGCCCATTGGGTATAATTCATCTCTTTCAATTTTGGGCATTGAAGAGATACATTCCCTTGCTCGTGGAGTGACGTTGATGCACTTCCTTCTTTTTCTGTCATGCCTCCTTTCTTTCTCGCCTTGCTTTTCTTGCCTATCTTGCTTGTGATCGGATGATCCTTTTCTTGACCGTGTAGATCAAATTTCTTACTTAGTACTTGCGTCTGGCCAACTTGCTAACCAGGTTCTTGCGTTTCTGACCGACTTGCTAATCAGATTTTTATGTATCCTGACCCACTTGCTAATCAGGTTCTGACCGACTTGCTGATCAGATTCTTGCTAACTTGCTATTGCGAGTGATAAAAATATCCAACCAACTTGCTAATTGGACTTAATTTAATCGACCCGCTGTACTTGCTTTTTCTTGCTTTGACCAAGAATGGTCGTTTCTTGCTAGACTGAATCGTGAAGATTCGACGTGCTACTTGCTATTTTGAACCAAACGATCCGGAACTTGCTATTTGAACCAAGAATCGGTTTGACTTGCTAGAACCGATACGGGTTCGATTTCTTGCTATACGTATCGTTTATGATTCAAAATTGACTTGCTTTATTTTAAACAACATGCTAATGATCCCCTTTTCAATGTACAAAAAACTTGATTTCTTTTTTTTTTTAGAAGCCGTTTGAATTTTACTTAAAAGAATTGAGACAACAACCCCTCTTTTCTATGTTTGTGATTCCAATATGGCTTTGCAAAGAAGCCGTTTGAATTTTACTTAAAAGAATTGAGACAACAACCCCTCTTTTCTATGTTTGTGATTCCAATATGGCTTTGCAAAAAGTCAAACTTGCAATTAAAATATAAACTCGTGATCTTGTTTATGATTCATTAATGAATCAGTAGCAACAAATTAATTGGAATCAAACCAAAACAACTTTGACCCTTTTTTTTTACACAGAACCGATGACCCTATTATTCCTTTATTGTGGTTCGACTAAATCAAAAGAAAAAACGTACTTACGAAATCGAACACGTCGCCCGGTTCTCTGATTCTCTGATTCAATCGGCAAACCCAGATTATCGTTTCTTGCTCGTAATCATCTTGCACTGAGATTTTTCTTTCTTGCTTCCTGGATCGATTAACGTGGTGCTCTAATACCACTGTTGGTAATCGAACTTGCAAATCACAGGTTAGAATATAAAGAATTGAGAATCGAGAATAATAAACTTGCTTGTATTGAATGAAAAGTGATAATTACAATTGACATACATGAACCCTATATATACTATACGAATAGGTGCGATTGAACAGTTGCGTCTCCTCTTGAATCGATGTGTCTCCTTGCGAACAGTCGCGTCTTCCTTGTTTTGAGATGTTGCCGCCGTTTCTGAAGAGGTGCGTCTCTAGGAGAGGCGTCCCTTGATTAAGTTTGTAGGTTACAAACTTTCAACTTGTCGCTTCCGGTCCTCGCACTTACTAACTAATCTAATTATAACATAAAACTAACTAACTACTAATTACAGAACGACCCCTATACCTATATTTAGTTTAAAACACCAATAAGTGTGCTATGTGATTCGCGCTCTTCTAAAATACAATGGTGACTTGAGTAATATCTTTACTTTTTTATTTCTAAATAAGATGGAAGTCCAAATGTCTTGAGCTGGGAAACAAGGTTACAAATTGCATGTGATGCAGCAGAAGGTTGGTAATTAGATTACTTACTATGAACCTGTACCTTTTGGGTTTTCTAAGCACCAACTTTAATAAGTTTGGTATGCATGGCTTGATATTATAGGGCTAGTGTACCTGCATCATGGTTGCAAGCCACCGATAGTCCATAGAGATGTGAAGCCTTCAAACATACTATTGAATCAAGTTTTCCAAGCAAAACTAGCAGATTTTGGGATGTCCAAGGCTTTCGCAACTGAAGATGCCACCCATGTATCAATGGTAGTTGTCGGTACTCATGGATACCTTGACCCTGAGTGAGTTTTTCACTTCATGGTTTTTCAATTTGGAAGAATAAACCAATTTTAATTGCTATGCAATATATAAACTAACATGAAATTATATTTCAGTAACCTTTAATTAACATCATAAACGATGACAGTGGTTGAACACTTACCAAAATTAATAACTTGCTTGCTACCTGTTTGAACAAATTGTTAACTAACTATGTCAAGGCTAGTTAATGGCTATTTCCCTAGGCTCATAAATTGTTTCTACTTGGTCGCAATTTTCCCAAGTTTAAAATGCATGTTCTTTTGCAGGTATTACTTGACTAACTGGTTGACTGAGAAAAGCGACGTGTATAGTTTTGGAGTAGTACTCTTGGAGTTGATTACAAGCCGACGAGCGACATCCGAAGACATAAACATGATTGAAAGGGTTAAGTCAATGGTTGCACAAGGAAATGTTAATAATTTAGTTGACCCTAGGTTAGAGGGGAGGTTTAACATTAATACAGCCTGGAAGGTAGTAGAATTGGCTATTGCCTGTGTTTCTCACACATCCATCAGAAGGCCCACCATGAACAATGTGGCTATGGAGCTCAAGAACTGTTTGCAAGTAGAGAAAGCTTGTGATGGTAAACCAAATAATCAAAGTGGATACTTATCCTTTAATGTGGAATCTATGATAAGTCCAAAGGCAAGATAGTGAACTCTTGAAACTGTCAAGTGTCAAGTATTTGGCTCTTCTTTAAAACAGGTTGTGTGTGTATGTTTGTATTAACATATTCCTCCTTGTAACTTGTAAGTGATCAAACTATAAGTCCAGCATAAACTGTTAATTGTAATAGACATCATGCATTATAATAATGTATAAAATTGTGTACTTCAACCTGGCCCATAGATTAGCCTACAAAAATAATGTGCCTTAGGGTTTCCTAGTCTATTTATACCATTTGTATTGCATCTTATTGTGATAAAAACCAAGAAATATACAAACATGTGTAGAATCATAACAAAATACTCAATACCTCATTCTCTATCTATCCCGAGCCATTTCCCTCACTTTTCGGTTGTTACCACCCCCCAGGCCTCTCTAGATTCTCCCAATTAATTTCTTTTTATATCTACACTCCTACAAGCCAAGTTACACGACCATCGCAACATCACTTCCACCATATAATGGAGTTTGGTTTTAAAATCACTTCCAATACGCTTTGATCACAAACTCCCATGCGCAATGTAATAGAGTATACAGAGGCGGTTAGATAGTTAGAGCATGTGAGTTAGTTTAGCTAGTTAGCATGATTAGTTGTATAGTTGTTCTCCTATATATAGAGGTGCTTGTATTGATATTACTTACCACTTATGATATGAGATTGATATTCTTGAGCTTGATATTCTCTTTATGGTATCAGAGCGAGCCTCTTCTGAAATCAGTTACAGTTCCGTCACTTTCCAGCCATTCTGTTATTTTCCGGCCAAAATTTCTGATCATCTTCCTCATCTTTCTGATCTTCTTCCGCTGTTCATCTCTGATTCATCATCTCATAATCATCTTCATCTATACATCTCATCTTCTTCTTTCTGATACATCCTTTTTCATCTCTGTTTCTATAAAAATCAAATCATGACAACTTCAACTAGTGATGCTACTTCAAATTTGTTGGAGCTCAATTTTAGAGAGAGAAACACAAGAGAGAGAGAAAAGACCCAAAAACCAACCTAACTTCCATTAACAGACTTTCAACCGTTTATAACAGCATTTACAACGACTGACTAACACTAAGGACCCTGAACTATTACAGAATTGACATTTTAGTCCCTGAACTTATTACAGCAACAAACCACTGATATAACTATCCACTGCTACATATCAACTAACCCCTGATATAACTACTGACCTTAAACTAACCACTGATATAACTATCCACTGCCACATATCAACAGTGTTTTCTAATCTAACAATACTTCCCCCTCAACAACATACTTGTCCTCAAGTATCAAAATCTGGAAATCTCAAACGAAAATCATCCAAAAACTCCCATGAAGCATCAGAAGCCGGCAACCCAGCCCAATGAACCAAGACTTTGATAGCCACCTTAGAATTCCTCTTAACCATTATTCTGTCCAATATAGCTTGAGGTTGTAGGCTAAAACGTGGTGCTATAGGCAGTGGTTTAGGAGCAATAAGTGGTCCAGTAGCAGCCTTCAACAAGGACACATGAAAGGTATGATGGATTTGAGCATCTGGTGATAAATCCAACTTATAAGCAGCCTTGCCCACCTTCTGAATAATCAGAAATGGTCCATAAAACTTAGGGCTCAATTTAGTGTATCTGTTGGCTCTTAAAGTAGATTGCACATAAGGATGTAATTTCACAAACACCCATTGTCCCACATCAAAGTTCCTGTCTGACCTATGCAGATCTGCCTGCTGTTTCATTCTGTTTCTTACCCTTGACAAATTGAACTTCAGCACTTGCAGCACATTTTCTCTTTCCAAAAACAGTTGTTCCACAGAAGCCACATTTGTATCATAGGGTATAAATGGAATATGTAAAGGTGGTATCATTCCATATAAGGCTTGAAAAGGGGACATACCAATGGCAGAGTGGAAGGAAGTATTATACCACCATTCAGCTAAAGATAAAAACTTTGGCCATTCTTTAGGAACTTCCATCACCATACACCTCAAATAGGTCTCCAAGCACCTGTTTAAGACTTCTGTTTGGCCATCAGTTTGCGGATGGTAAGAAGTTGACGTAGCAGACACAATGCCTTGGAGTTTAAGAAATTCTTGCCAAAAATTGCTCATGAATAATGTATCCCTATCAGAGATTTTGGTCTGTGGACAGCCATGCAGTTTGAAAATATTATCCAAAAAGAGTTGAGCTAATTGAGAAGCTGAGTAGGGATGCACCAGGGGTAAAAAATGAGCATACTTGGTGAACCTGTCCACAATTACCCAAATGGATTCCTTCCCATTCACTTTAGGTAACCCTGAAATGAAATCCATTGTCAAATCACTAAAAACAGTTTGAGGAAGAGGTAAGGGCTGCAACAACCCAGGTGATGCTATTGGTTCATACTTGGCTTTTAAACACACATTGCACTGTTTAATGAAATTTCTCACATCTTTAGCACATCTGGACCAAGTAAAGTATTGTTTGATTTTCCTATAAGTAGGAATGAACCCAGAATGCCCTCCAAGAGTTGAGCTGTGGTAAAGAGTAATAATCTCCTGCCTTAACTGCTGATCACAACCAATGACAATCCTATTTTTCTTCAACAATTTATGGCCATCCCAAACAAAATTTTTGACTATTTTACCCTCAGTTAACTTCTTCATTATATCCTGCAAGTTTAAGTCAGATTTCCATGAAGCTTCAATTTTTTTTCCATAATAAGGGTTCCACAGCACTTAATCCCATCTGTAACAAGCACATACCCTGCTTCCTTGATAATGCATCAGCTACTTTGTTCTCACACCCCTTTTTGTATTCAATCTCATAGTTGTACCCCATAAGTTTGGACAGCCAAGTATGTTGTAAAGGGGTAACAACCTTTTGTTCTAACAAATGCTTCAAACTTTTTTGATCAGTTCTGATAATGAACTTATTGATGATCAAATAATGATGCCAATTCTTGACTGCCATCAGAATTGCTAGGAGTTCCTTTTCATAAACAGATAGACTCTGCTGTCTGGCTGATAAGGCTTTACTCATGTAAGCCAGTGGGTGTCCTTTTTGCATTAGCACTGCCCCAATACCTTTAGATGATGCATCAGTTTCTAGAATAAAAGGTTCATTAAAGTTTGGTAAAGCTAACACAGGAGAGTGAATCAAAGCATTTTTGAGCTCATTAAAAGCTTGAGTAGTTTCCTCAGTCCATTTGAAAGCATCTTTTCTCAACAAATCAGTTAAAGGCTTAGCAATTGAACCAAAACCTTGAATAAAGCGCCTGTAATACCCTGCTAACCCCAGGAAACCCCTCAACTGTTTGACTGTCTCTGGAAAAGGCCAATCTTTGATGGCCATTATTTTTGTTGGATCAGTTGAAACCCCTTCCTTTGATATGATATGCCCCAAGTAATCTATTCTTGAACCAGCAAAAGAACACTTAGACTTTTTAGCTAGCAAAGCATGTTGTCTAAACAACAGAAACACTTGTGACAGATCCTTCACATGCTGATGTAGATCGGAACTGAATACCAGAATATCATCAAAGAACACAAGAACACATTTCCTAATGAGATCCTTAAAAGCTGAATTCATTAAAGCCTGGAAAGTGGCTGGGGCATTAGTAAGGCCAAATGGCATTACTAAGAATTCGAATAACCCTTGATGGGTCCTAAAAGCTGTCTTGTGCACATCTTTATCATACATTCGAATTTGATGATAACCTGCCCTTAAATCCAGTTTTGAAAAAAATAGTAGCCCCATGCAGTTCATCCAAAAGCTCTTCAATGAGAGGAATAGGATACCTGTTCTTAACTGTTGCATTGTTTAATTTCCTGTAGTCAATGCACATTCTCCAAGAACCATCCTTCTTTTTAACCAATACCACAGGAGATGCAAAGGAGCTTTGACTTTCCCTGATCACTCCTGAGTCTAACATTTCTTGAGTCATCTTTTCTATAACATCTTTTTGACCAGCAGGATATCTATATGGTCTCTGATTGATGGCAGCTTCTTCATTGGTGAGGACAATTTTATGATCACATTGCCTTGAAGGAGGCAACTGAGTGGGTTCTTGAAAAATATCTTCAAACTGTTTCAACAAAGTTTGTATTGCATCATCTTGTACAATATCTTGTATTGCAGGTTCTAATTGATTCCTATCATTATTTTGATCCTGGATATTAAACAATTGACAAGAAGCTACAGCAGACTTCTTGTTGATCATATCATTGCACTTTTCAGCTGAACAAAGAGTAACTGTATTATTATTATCCAAACCCTTCAACTCAAAAGCTAAATGACCCACTTTAAACTTCATGGTTAGCTCTTTAAAATTCCAACTAATATCATTCAATTCCCTCAACCACTGTACCCCAAGAACCATATCATAGTTACTCAAGGGAATTAAAAACATGCCAGCCTTGAACCAACTACCTTGCATGACCCATTGAAAATTTTCACATAACTGCATACAATTCAGTTTATTACCATCTGCTACTGTTATTTGCATAGAGTTGACTGTTTTTGTGGGACATCTCAATCTGGCTGCCAAATCTTGGTTAATGAAATTATGTGTTGAGCCAGAATCTATCAAGATTTGCAGCTGTCTAGTACCTATGGTGCCAATCACTCTCATTGTTGAAAAAGAGGGAATACCTAATATAGCATGCAAAGAAATTAAAGGATCTGTAGTCACTTGTTTAGGCAGAACAATAGACTCAGATTCTTCTTCTATCTCCTCTTCTTCCCCATGAACCTCAATTGTAAAAAACTGTTTATTCTTGCACACATGAGTAGGAGTAAACTTCTCTGGGCACCAAAAACATTCACCCCTAGCCCTTTTTGCATCTATCTCCTTGCTTCTCACAGTTTTATTTACCCCTTTACTAGTACTTGTTGACCCAACTGAGTTTATGTTTGGAGAGGGTAATAAGGGAATTTTAGAAGCACTTACAGGACCATTCAAGGGAGACACAACTTTGGTTGTTGAATGAGGATACCCTTTAGCTTTAATATTTGTAGAGTTTTTAATTCTAGCCAAGGAATAAGCCTTCTTCAAGGTTTCTGGTTTAAACATTCGTACAGGACCAGAAATTGAATGGGCTAAACCATGAATGAACAGACAAACGGCTTGTGATTCATTGATATTAGATACCTTATTTAGTAAGGCATCAAAAGCATCACAGTAATCTTGTAAATCTCCTGTTTGTCTGAGTGAAACAAGATCTTCTAAAGCATTTTCCACAAACGAATCTGCAAACCTATGCACCACATCTTTCTTATACTCATCCCAAGGTATGTCTTTAATCTTGATTCCTCTGGCCTTCAGATGGCCTTGATGCCATTGTAAAGCCTTTCCCTCCAAATGAATTACTGCAATCCTCATCTTTGCATCTTCTGGAGTTTCATCCACCATAAAGAAGTGTTCAGCCCTATATATCCACCCATCCACATCCGACCCATCAAATTTGGGAAATTCCAGGTTACAGAATCGGGTATTCATATGTGGTCGATTAGATTTCGCATTTGTAATGACCATGTCATCATCTCCTCCGTCTTTGTTTAACAACTTTTCTGTTAAAGTTGTCAATGTTGATTGGATTGCTGAATTCGATACCCTAAGATCATCAATTGTTGTGGTGAACTGTTGAATCATCTTTTCGTGTTCTTTAACAAGTTCTTCGAGTTCTTGATTCCGTGTTTTTGTTGCCATTTTATTTGAATCGAACGATTCGACCGAACAATGATCTAATTCGATTGAATTGAAATGAACGAATGAAATTGATCGAACAATTGATCAATCTCGTAGAATTGAAACGAATTCGTGTTGAATTGATACAAGAACACCAAGATCGATGCTCTGATACCAATGTTGGAGCTCAATTTTAGAGAGAGAAACACAAGAGAGAGAGAAAAGACCCAAAAACCAAGCTAACTTCCATTAACAGACTTTCAACCGTTTATAACAGCATTTACAACGGCTGACTAACACTAAGGACCCTGAACTATTACAGAATTGACATTTTAGTCCCTGAACTTATTACAGCAACAAACCACTGATATAACTATCCACTGCTACATATCAACTAACCCCTGATATAACTACTGACCTTACACTAACCACTGATATAACTATCCACTGCTACATATCAACAGTGTTTTCTAATCTAACAAAATTCGAATACTACTCTTCCAAATATCACTAATCTCATGCTAATAAAGCTCGATAACAACAATTTTCTGAATTGGCAACATCAAACACTCACTATTTTGAAGACTCTTGGCCTCCTTCAGTTCTTGAATCGTGAAATCACTCCTCCAATAGAAGCCGTAGCCAGAGCAGCATGGGAGAGATCTGATGCGTATGTGCCTGCCTTCATTACAGCAAATTTGTCTCCAGATCTGATTCATATTGCGCGAGGAACAACTTCTTCTTCAGATCTATGGCAGAAAATTGAAGAACTATTCAATCAACAGAATATTATTGAGTTTGAGGCTAGGGTTACGCCATATGAAGCAAACACAACAAATTGTCAAGAATGGTAGTGTAATCAGTTTGAGGCTAGGGTTCTACTAAATGAAGTGAATACAGTAGACTATCAGGAGTTAAAGAATTCGGACCATACTCAGACTTTTGATCAGGCTTCTATTTTGGGCCTTGGCCCATACCCTAGCATGGCTGCAAGTCCTTTTTCTAGTGGACCTTATGATGTTTCTGGATTTGGGCACACACATTTTGCTTGTCGGGCTGCCCAAACGAGTTCACCACATTTTGGTATGTTGTCTAATGTATCTCGCTTTTGCGAGAAAGTTGATTCATGGATTCCCAATTCTGGCGCCACCGCACACATGACTGCTGATTTTTATCTCGTTTTCGACTCAGTTCCATATACTGGTTCTGAGAAAGTTATCGTTGGAAATGGTATGTCTCTTACTATTTTACATATTGGCACCGCCTTACTACATTTATCCGACCATAGTCTAGTTCTTAGACATGTTCTTGTGGTTCCAGGTTTAGCCAAGAACCTTTTATCGATTATGCAGTTAGTGATTGATCATCCTATAGCTGTTATTTTTTCACATCTAGGTCTGTCCATTCAGACTCTTGATGGACAGCTCCTCCATCACACACGTGGTAGTCCACATCAGCTATATTCACTTGCTACTTTCACTTCTGTTTCTCATGAGACTTGGCATTCTCGGTTGGGTCATCCGTCTTATATGATGTTTTGTCTAGATGTTCGTTTTTACATCTGACAAACAAAACCCAACACACACATTGTACCGCTTGTAGTGTTTCAAAATCAACTAGATTGCCTTTTACATCAGTTGTATCTCATTCTACTTCACCTTTACATATTATACATTGTGACATTTAGGGTGCCTCGCCTGTTATGTCTAGAGATGGATACAGATATTTCATTACTTTCATTGATGATTTCAGTCGATTTACATGGATGTATCCTTTGACTTGTCATTCTCAAGCGGTAGATTGCTTTCGGCACTTCAAACCGCTTGTTGAGAACCTTTTCTCCTGCACCATCAAGCATCTTCAGTGTGATGGTGCTCCGGAGCTCATTCTGGATCTATGGCTCGTTTTCTTTCAGATTCTGGCATCACTTATCGCATTTCAGGTCCCTATACTCCGAACAAAATGGGGTTGCTGAGCGGAAAAACCGCCATCTTTCTGAGGTAGCTCGTGCTTTATTGTTTCATGCTCGGTTACCAAAGAAATTCTAGTATGATGCATATGCCACTGCTGCCTTCCTTATTAACTGGTTACGATCGCCGGTTCTTCATCACTCATCTCCTCATGAGGTTCTTTTTGGATCTCGTCCTGATTACTCTCTTCTTCGTACTTTTGGGTGTTTGTGCTATCCGTTTCTAGGTGATACTCGAGCGGATAAACTTTCACCCAAGTCTACTCCTTGTATCTTTGTTGGCTATGCTCCATCTCATCTTGGTTATCTTTGTTATGATCCTCATACGTCTCGTACGTATACCTCTCGACATGTTCGATTCCATGAGTCGATTTTTGACATTCCGGGGAGTTCTACTACTCCCACAGCTTCTCCAGATTCTATTCCTTTCTCCATTCCTCCTTCTTTGCTTTCTACTTCTTTTTCTTCCCTTTCTTCTTCATCTTCTCCTATTATTCCTTCCTCATCTACTCATGTTATTCCCTTTCCTGATATTACTTCACCTTCTTTTCCTCCTTGTTCTCATCCTCCTCCTCCTCCTCCTTCTCTTCCTCCTCCTCCTACTACTACTCTTGTTCCGACTCACCCGATGGTTACACGATCTCGTGATCATACATGGCAGCCGCATCAGTTTCCTGATCATGTTCTTTTTCATGTCTATACTACTCCCACCATTGAGCCTTCCACATTTCGACAGGCTCAACAGTATTCTGTTTGGTGGGATGCGATGCATGCTGAGACTGATGTTCTTCATGCCAACCAGACTTGGCGTCTGGTTAAGGCTCCCACTGACGCCAAAATTGTTGGTTGTAAGTGGGTTTACAGGATTAAAGCCCGGCTTGTTGCCAAGGGCTTTCATCAGACTGAGGGTATTGACTACACTGAGACTTTTAGTCCTGAGGTCAAACCTACTACTATTCGTCTAGTTCTTTCGGTCGCTTTCTCTCGAGGGTGGTCTATTCGTCAGGTTGATGTCAACAATGTGTTCTTACATGGGGATCTTTCTGAGACTATGTATATGACGCAGCCCCCAGGCTTTGTTGACTCATCTAGACCATATTATGTTTATCGCCCGCAGAAGGCTCTTTATGGCCTAAAGCAGGCTCCTAGAGCTTGGTTTTCCAAACTATCCACCGCTCTGCTTGCTGATGGTTTTACCCAGTGTCTTTCAGATGTATCTCTCTTTGTTTACAGTCGACATTCGATAAGCTGTTATGTCTTGATCTATGTTGATGACATCGTTATTACTGGGAGCTCATCTGATTTTGTTACTGGTTTAATTGTGCGCTTGCACTCTCAGTTTGCGCTCAAGGATTTGCGACAGTTATCATATTTTCTGGGTATTCAGGCTACATTTTCTGAGGATGTCTTACATTTATCAAAGCAGCGCTACTTACTTGATTTGTTACAACGCACGGGTCTTGCCGATTGTCGCCCATTATCTACACCTGTCTCTTCAGGTAGACAGCCTTCTCGGCACACTGGTGATCGTTTGTCTGATCCTACTATGTATCGGAGCATTGTTGGTGCATTATAGTATCTTGTGTTGACATGACCAGAGATTGCTTATGCGGTCAGTAAGGTGTCACAGTTTCTTCAGACACACACCTACTGATCGACACTAGGTCGCTATCAAACGGATTTTCCGGTATCTTAAGGTTACCATTTCTCATGGGTTATGTATACGTCGGTCTACTTGTGTTGATTTACATGCTTATAGTGATGCTGACTGGGCTGGGTATCCTGATGATCGACGTTCTACCACAGGTTATTGTGTTTTTCTTGGGCCCAACCTCATCAGTTGGAGTTCCAAGAAACAACATAAAGTTGCTAGGTCGAGTACTGAGGCTGAGTATCAAGCTCTTGCTCGTACAGCTGCTGAGTTACGATGGATTACATCTATACTACATGAGTTACATATCACGATGACTTGTCCACCATCTCTTTGGTGTGACAATATTGGAGCTACATATCTTGCTGTCAACCCAGTGTTTCATCAGTGCCCCAAACACTTGGAGATTGACTTGAATTTTATTCGGGACATGGTTTTTGGTGGTACTTTACATGTTCGGTATGTTCCCACTACATTTAAGATTGCGGATATTTTAACCAAAGGATTGTCTGGTGTTCGTTTCGACAGTCTGAGGTCCAAGCTTCGCGTGGATGCTCCCCGTTCAGCTTGAGGGGGTATATTAGAGTATACAAAGGTGGTTAGATAGTTAGAGCATGTGAGTTATTTGAGTTAGTTAGCATGATTAGTTGTATAGTTGTTCTCCTATATATAGAGGTGCTTGTATTGATATTACTTACCACTTATGATACGAGATTGATATTCTTGAGCCTGATATTCTCTTTACAATGCATGATGCGCATGCATGTGTTTGTTATTTAAAAAATATAGATAATATTGTAACTTGTTAACTTTAAATACTAAGAATTTAGAGATTAAAATGAATAAATACAAAAAAATAGTTGCAATACCATTTAAGAAGTTCAATATAACTATAGGTAGATTAGGCAAAAGGTACAAGTAATCTATGAAGGAACTCACTTAACAACTTCTTCAACTCATTGTACAAGCTTATTAATGACCGATGATGTCGAAGGGTCAGTCAAAAATAAGATTTAAAATAAGTCCCTAATACGTTATAAGATATGGTAAGTCGGGTGTCAAACCACAAGGAGTACTATGGAACGCATTGTTCTTTAATTACTTCTTTTGTAAATAAGAAATTGTATGAAAAGGGTAATCGAATGGTTGAGAGTAGGTTTGAAAATGAAATTAAAAACGAGTTTTAAACAACCGGAGAAAAGGCGATTCCTCTAGGTTTTTGGATTCAATGTGGATTCAGTTAATTAGTTCAATTGGATAAATCACATAGACATGATTGCAAAGATTAATTAGTTTATTTTGATAAACGATCAAGGACAGTTTACTTTGATTTCAAAACAACGAAAGGTTTCAACACGAGCAGCAATTGTAAATTACTAAACCTACGTATTTCTAATCCAAAATCCGTTGAGCTCATACACCTCGTTATCCTTGTAGGATAACTAGGCAATCCCCAACACCTTCAACTCGCCAACTCACGTTCGTAGAAATTACTACACAAATAATCGAATCCCATATTATACTTTAATTACTTTTGGGGTGTAACATGTATGAGTTAATCAAACACACTTATGCACACAATCAAACCTATGCAAACACTCAATCCATAAAACATGTTATTTGTTATCCTTAAGTTATTCATGCTCGATACTCAAATACTCATACATGCAACCTATTTGTCATTAACTTTACGCAAGCCTACCTTAACATGTATAGTGAAAAATAATATCTTTGAAGGGCGCCAAATTCCTTACATTGACAAGTGGCATCAACTAGGGGTGTTCAAGATCAGATTATCCGGTTTCCGATCTGTGCCTCTACGGACATCATACAAATACAAATATAAATCCAATGAAATCCTGTGTTTCATTCTTGGTATTTGTACAATTACATGTGACATTTACACATATCAATTCTTGTTCGATTTGGAGCTCTTGGTCGATTTCTGGAAAGCTATACGCAAACTGTTACGTAAACGTAATCAGTTTAACGCGACAAACACTCTGGAATAGTGACATAAGCTTAACATACCCTAAATAACCTTTAACATAGCATAGAAATAAGTTTGAAGGGTTCGGTATGCGAAAATACGCTTATTTGATCACAGGGACTAAAAGCGTCAAAAACTACATAAGTTTGCATATACGCGCATATCTTACGTTCTGACCATATCCGGACATCCAAAATTTTTTATAATCACTAAAATATTATATTTTAGTGATAGGAATGCAAAAATACCTTTCATCGCGCAATTTGGATCGTTTTCGCATTCGTTCGAGTTTCGTCGTAATTAACCAAAAAACACGACCGTACGAACAAACGAACCGACATATGTGATATTTCCAAGCATATTTCAAGTCCCCTATGCTTTAACATCCTTGTAGAGCCTTGAAATTGGGTTAACGGGGGGTTAAACACATCAAAAACAAGTTAAAATGTGTGCAGGGACTGAAATTGACAATTCTGAAACTACGCTGCATGGTGTCGTCACGCGACGGGTATTCCATCCCATGTGGCGCGACGCGAGCCCTCCATTTCAACAGATTTCTCATTTCAGCTGCAGCTCATGTATTTTCTTCCTAGTTTTTCAAAGTTGTGGGCCATTTTAAGTGATGAACAAGGCTTTGATTCTCAACCACACACTTGTATTGATCTTATTAATCCTTGGTGAGCACACAATCCACATGGCATTATCTTGTGGCTTCAATTCTACTATAACTAGGCCCCAAATCTGCCCATTTTCATTGCTCATCATCATTCTTCTTCTCTTGAACTCTAAGTGGAGGCTACCATCTTTTGGAGGCCACCTACCTGAGTTCTTCTGGTCACTTTCCATCCTTAGAGCACTTGTAAGTGTTCTTTCATGGCTAGTTAATTTATTTCAGCAATAACAAGCTAAAATTCAAACAGTTTGACTACCGTTTCACTTTAGGTTTTGACCATGAATTGGTCAAGTCAAAGTTTAATCGAACTTTGAAACGTGATCCTAATCACGATGGTTATAATCACTTGCTATTATACCTACCGATTACCACTTAGTTAAACATGTTTTAACATGTTTAGCTCGTCACTTTTAGTTTAGTTCTTATTTAGGGTTGTAAGTCAAGCGGTCTTGACAACCGCTTAGACTTTCGAACCCGACCCGTTTGGTCGATCATTAGGATCCGACCAAACATATTTTGTGACCATAGCTGTATAGGGAATAACCTTTTGACGTTATACCTTATGGTCACTTAGTTTAATTAGTTGTATGATAGGTAGTTTATATGCATTAGGAAAATGACCAAAATGTCCTTTTTGCGCATAATTTCAATTTAAGCATATGTAACCAAATTTTTGACAGTTAAACTGATTATGCAACATAATTAAACATGTTTAGGCATATAATACTTTTCATAGGACTAGTTAGGCCATCCGAACGCGCTTTTGTGCAAATGACGCGTTAAAGTAGCGTAAACTACCTTAACGGGTCATAACCGGTCATAAGCACTTAGGATAGGTTTCGAATCTGAATGTAGGCTTTGTTAAACCATATCATATGAGTTCCAACACTCATTTGGTTTACAAGACCTCATTCTATCTGATCTCCCGAGTTAGGCCTCAATTATTAACATAGTGATCCGATACTAGGTGCCTCTTGATTCCTTGATTTCCCAAGCTTTGTTAGGACACTTAATCAAGGATACTTGCAATCTCATGTGAGTACATAGCTCCCCTCTTTTATGCTTTCAATTGTTTTGGGCTGACTCATATGTGCTAAATGCTTTTCATGTTTTCAAAACAATGCTATGGTTTATATAAAACACGATGATTTCAATAATGTTAACGAACTTGTTGGGGCATTAGTCGAAACACATCCGAATGACATTCATTTACTATAATCTAGCCGACTAGTAGTATGTTATGGTACCATAGGATCTGACAAATCCCGTTACTAGGCTATTCACTGGATTAGGTGGGTAGTTTGGGGAACGACAGAAACTGTTATCTGATTAACAAATCATGCGTTGGTTTGTTAATCTTGTTAAAGAGGTCTTTCACGGCCTATTAAAGATACCCCATAGGTGGTATATATCGAGTCATACAGGTTTAAATGTATTCTTTAAAGAACGACCAAAAGTTGTATTTCACAATTAAAACACGGACGATTGAACGATGGTTTATAACACAAATGATTTGAACGATTTGAATGATCGGAACGATTGGAACGATTGGAACGATTTGAATGATTGAACGATTTGAATGATTGGAACGATTTGAACGAATTAGACAAATGTTTTCAAACGATGTCACACAATGAGGTTTACTTAAAGATATAAACCAAACAATGTTTACTTTCAAAAACGATTTATTACTTGGTTTTACAAAGACAAATGTTTTCAGTCAAGATTCATGGCTACAATGGTTTTGGTTTACTTATATCATCTTGAAAAGATGATAAAACATATTGCAATATCAAACACTTTTTAATTTCAAGGTACATACTCGACAACTCTAGTAGTTGGTCGAGGTATTGCAATATGAATTCAAGGCCATGAATTTGATATACAAAACCTATGTACTCGCCGACATTTTTATGCTGACTGTTTTCACATATGTTTCAGTATCTACTATGTGACGATTATTGATTGCTTGCTACACAAAGGATGGACGCGGGCTTTAGTGACTTAAAACTTGAAAGACAATTGTTGAAATTATTTAGTTTGTATCAAAACAATGAGACAATTAATGAAATAAAACAAAACTTCAATTACCATGTGTTGTGAAACAATGATTCTGTTACGACACTCCCCGACTTTTCCGCCGCGGTTTGTTGTATTACGCGGTCGGGGTGTGACACCGGATATTCAAAAATTTCAGATAGTGAACATTAATATGTGAACTCGTATCCAAATTTTCGGATACGAATTCGGATATCCAAAACGGATATCCAAATTCATAAAAAAATTTCAAAAAATTCTTTTGGTGCATCGATTAAAACTAAACCTATATTTGTTTTTCCAAATTTTCAACGTAAAAACAATGAACTTTTATAAATCCACATCCGAATCTGATCATTTACTATTTTTTTACTATATTTCAATCTAAACATTGTGCCCATATACTATATATATATTTTTTTAAAAATATTAGTTTTTGGATAGCGGATAATCGGTCCGAAAATTTTAGAAATCCACATCTGAATCCGAATCCGAAAATTCGGATTTTCGGATATATCGGATTCGGTTTCGGATCCGGATATTTTTGAACAGCCCTACTCGTGCTAATAACACTAATTGCAACCATTAACATTGTATATGATCATGTAAAGGTGTTACTATATAACATAAGAGAAGGCCTCCACTTTGTAAGAATTGTTAAAAGAATGTATAGATGTGGACGGTGAATCGGTAAAGTTAAGAGAAGCACCAAGGCGGGTGTGGATAAAAGTTGAAGTTTACCAAACTTGGCTATCAATAGATCTTCAAAAGGAGGCATGTAAAGGAAGTTCATCACAGGATATTCTTAAATGGTTGGGTGAAGAAGCAGGAAAAAATGTGTTACAGTTACAAAGAAACCAAAATGCAAGTGTATATTTATCAATTTACGAGTTTATACTTGCAAGCTCCATGCATAGAATAAGTCTGACTATAGTGATGCACTTCAATGTGCAAGCAAATTGGTCGAATAATGAAGAACCGTTTGAATGGATATCGAGTATGATTGCAGTTGTTTTATCCCCTTGCTTGACGAACTTACCATGAGTTATAAAACTGACGTGTCATCATCAAGCCTTAGAGAAAAGAGGAGAAAGCACAGAGACTGCAGCTCAACATCTTGGTCAATCCAAAAAGGTTCTTAAAATCCTTAAATGGCGCCAAATTTGTGACATCTGTGTCACTTCAATCATCAAACAAATACCAAACCAATGATATATTGTATTTCATAGTTGGCATTTGCATAAACATGTGTATCAGTTGCACATATCAACTCTTGTTCGATTTCGGGCTCTAAATCGTTTTCTGATGCGTAAATATAACCAGTTTAATGAAACAAACACTCTGGAATAGTGACATAGGCTTAACATACATTAAATAACCTTTACATAACTTAGAAATAAGTTTTGGAAGGTTTGGTGTGCCGAAATCAAATTTATTCGCTTACAGGGACTAAATTCGACAAACTGCGAAAGTATGTCAATTTGTACTGTAACAGACATTCCGGAACTTGAACATAAGTTAAACATACCCTAAATATCCTTTACATAGCTTAGAAATAGGCTTTGAGGTGCTCGGTGTGCTAAAATAAACTTTCTGGTCATTCAGGGACTAAAAGCGTCAAAAAGTGCATAAGTTTGCATTTTCGCGCATATCTTACGTTCTGAATATATCCAGACATCCAAAAATTTATGTAAGCATTAAAATATTATGTTTTAGTGTTTGGCTTGTCAAAAATTTATTCGTTGCGCAATTTGGATCGTTTTCGCGTCCGTTACGACTTCCGTCGTAATTAACCGAACAACGCAACCGTGCGGCCAAACGAACTGACATCCGACATATTTTTGTGCACATTTTAAGTTCCCTATACTTTAACTTCATATTTGTGCCTTAAAATGAGGTTAACGGGGCTTAAATGTGTCCAAACGCATCAAAAATCAAGTTCGGAGACTCAGGGGGCTGTTCTGCCAACTTTGTAAAGTTTCTGCCCGCAAACCAAGGCCATACGGACCGTAAAGGTATGGTTACAGTCCGTAAGCCACTCCCACGTCAGAAAACTTCATTTTATTAAAACCCAGCTGCTCCCATGGTTTTGCACATAGTTTCTTTGATTCTATGGACTGGTTTTGGATGCCCCTAGTATCACAAAACCTTGTGCCCACTTGTACGCTCAAGATTAAAGCATGGGAATCAAGAAACGATCCTAACGGTTCTTGTTTTCCTATAAATACCACAACCCTTTTCACCTTATTCCACACCTTGATCCGATTTTGTCCTCTAACTTGGGGTTATTATGCTCCATACCTGAGGATAATCGGATCAAGCTCCCATTCTTGGACCTTTTGTAAGTATTCCTTCATTCTTTTACGTGTTTTTATCGTGAAAGTCAAACTTTGTTTGACTTTCTGCTTTGACCAGTCAATGGTCAACGCGAAGTTCGGTTGAACTTCATAACGTGAGCTTAATCACGCTGGTTATAGTCCCTAGTGACTATACCTACTGATTACCACGTTATCTAGGGTCAGTGACGAGTCGTAGTTTCGACCAAAATGCGTATTCTTGCGTATTTTGTAACCAAACTACTTGTGGGTATCAAGACCCTTTGTCTTGATATCAAACCTATTTTTAAATCTCGTTAAACATGTTCTAACATGTTTAGCTCGTAACTTTTAGATTTGTGCTTATATAAGGTCGTAAAGGTAAGCGATCTAAACAATCGCTTATGCTTTCGAACCCGACCCATTTGGTCGATCATTAGGATCCGACCAAACACATTAGGTGACCATAGTTGTATAGGAAATAACCTTCCGAGATTATACCTTATGGTCACGTCGTTTAAGTGGTTGTATGATAGGTAGTTTATATGCCTTAGGAAAATTACCAAAATACCCTTCTTACGTATAAATTCATTTTAAGCATATGTAACCTAAATTTTGACATCTAAACCAATTAGGTAACTATATTAGACATGTTAAGGCATATTCTACTTGTCATAGGACTAGTTAGGCGGTCCGAACGCGTTTTACGCGAACGACACGTTAAAGTAGCATAAAATACCTAAACGGGTTGTAATGGGTCGTAAGCACTTAGGTTAGGTTTCATTCTAGTATGTAGGCTTTGTTAAACTATATCATATGAGTTCCAATACTCATTTGGTTTACGAAACCTCATACTATCCGATCTCCCGATTTAGGTCCGGTTATTTATGTAGTTATCTATATAGGATGTCGTTTGGTTCCGTGATCCCTCTAGCTTTGCTTGGTTATTGTTGAAGACTTCTAAGCACCCTCAAGTGAGTACATAGACCCCTCTTTTACTGTTTTTTAAACGTTTTGGGGTGAAACACATGTGCCTACTTGTTACTTTCATGCTTTCTATGTTTTCATATCATATACTTGCTATGTTCATTAGTACAGTATTAGTACATGATTTCATTATGTTTTTGCTATGTATGTTCATTTAGCGCATACTTAGTACATTTTTTTACATTACCTTTTCATGCTATGTATGTCATCATACTTAGTACATTTTCATTTCATCACATGCTTACATTTTGGGTATTACATTTGGTTTGTTTAAGTGGGACCATATACATTCATTAACTTTGATCACGCCGCTCGTTAGTAGGTAATGGTACCATAGGAATTGACAACTCCCGTTCCTAACATCCTAGGTATGTTTGGATGGAAGGAATGACCGAATTCGATATACATTTACTCAGATAAACCTTTAATTCGCTAGGGGTTTGTCGCCACAGTGGCAAGGCTTGAATGTATGCATTTTCACAATACCGCATAGATATTTGTATTCAGTATAGCATGCATTTCCACAAAACATAACGTTGATTTAAACCGCGTTTTACTTCAATACATTGTTTTGTGCATTTTTACCTATGGTTTAGTTGATACATATTTCACTTGCCATACATGACATTTTGTTTACACATTACATGATTGACATTTGACATAGACATTTTGATATTGATATACACATTTCATGGACTACATTTTGACATAAACATTTTGACATGGTTTTCACAAAGACATTTGACAAGTGGTTTAGACATGGGCAATTTACATTGGTGGTTTGTTTGGATAAGTGATTTAAGTAACGAGGCCTGTGTAACGTGGTACAAGCATGGTGGATACGCCGCTCGTACTTCCTATATATAAGTGCTTGTATTATATTACATGTCGTAGCGTTATTTAACCATTCAATTTGGACTTATACATTTTATACAAATAACATATTTTTCACAAGACATTGTTTTATAAACAACTTATCTTATACAAACTCATTTTTACTTGGTTATTCATTTAACCTTACATTATTCTTTTAAATATACATATCTATCATCGCTTTTCAAATGATTTATAAAACAAAACAGTTTACAAGGATCATGACTGACTTTTTTTTCTAAACTTATAAGTCATGAATCCTAAATCAATAAAACCTATGTACTCGCCGGCATTTTTATGCTGACGTACCTATTTTCACATGTGTTTCAGGAGGAGATGATGCATAGGATTGATCAAGATACACATAGGCGGACTTGGGCCTTAGTGATAATAAAAGATGCAAGACTAGTTAATTATGTTATACTTCTTTGTTTGTTAGACATTGTAACTAAATTAATCAATAAAACAAAATTTCAAATTTCCATGTGTTATGAAATAATGATTCTGTTACAACACTCCCCGACAATTCCGCCACGTTTTGTTGTTTTACGTGCTCGGGGTGTGACAAAATTCATGACATTGATAAGTGGCGTCAACTAGGGGTGATCAAGATTGGATTATCCGGTTTCTGGATATCTAAAAATTTCGGATAGTGAATATTAATATTTGAACACGTGTCCGAAATTTTGGATATGGATTCGGTTATCCAAACGGATATCCGAAATCATAAAAATTTTCAAAAAATTCGTTTGATGCATAGATTAAAACTAAACCTATATCTTTTCCAAATTTTCAACGTTAAGAACAACAAACTTTTATAAATCCACATCTGAATCCGAAAAATCACTACTTTTTACTATATGTCAATCAAAACATAGTGCTAATATACTATATATATTTTTAAAAAATATATTAGCTTTCGGATATCGGATAATCCGATTATCCGAAAATTTTAGAAATCCACATTTGAATCCACATCCCATAATTCGGATTTTTGGATATTTCGGATTCGGTTTCGGATCCAGATTTTTTTGAACACCCCTACTCGTGCTAGCACCACTTACTAACCATTAACATTGTATATGATCATGTATAGGTGTTACTATATAGCATAAGAAAAGGCCTCTACTTTGTAAGAATTGTTGAAGAATGTCTTGATGTGGACGGTGAATCGGTAAACTTAAGAAAAGCACCAAGGCGGGTGTGGACATAAGTTGAAGTTTACCAAAATTGGCTATCAACAGATCTTAAAAAGGAGGCATGTAAAGAAGTTCATCATGGGATATTCATAAATGGTTGGGCGAAGAAGTAGGAAAAAAATGTGTTATAGTTAAAAAGAAGCCAAAACGCAAGTGTATATTTATCACTTTACGAGGTTATACTTGCAAGCTCCTTGCATAGAATAAGTCTGACTATAGTGATGCACTACAATGAGCAAACAAATTGGCCGAATAATGAAGAACTATTTGAATGGATATCGAGTATGATTGCAGATGTTTTATCCTTACCATGAGTAATAAAAATGACGTGTCGTCATCAAGGCATAGAGAAAAGACGACAAAGCATAGAGACCGCAACTCGGCTTCTTGGTCAATCCAAAAAGGTTCTTAAAATCCTTATAGGGCGCCAAATTCCTAACATTGACAAGTGGCGTCAACAGCCCGATTTTTTTTCTTTTCTTTCTCTCAAACATTAGTAACACTGTCCAAACATTAGGGACACTAATCAATTTTCGGGACGAAAATGCTTTCAACAAGGGGATGATGTGACACCCTGCAATTTCAGGTTAACACCGTTAACAGAAACTCTGTTATCTCAATCACTCATTCGTAGAGTACACTTGATTATGGTTAATTAAGTGTGTCGGTTATTGCACAAATACTCACACAACAGTAATTCAGAGAATTACATAATCACACAGGGTAGACAACCGGAATAGTATCCCCAAGCAATTAAATGAATATATATTTAGTGAATATTAATGTTATGCGACTTACATGTTTATTTTGTGAACTTCCATGAAACCGCATATGTTAACATGTTAGTGATTTTTTTAGAAAATCTGATATAAAGCGCATCTTCAAATTTATTTAGTTTTATTCTAGATAATAACGGCTTACGACGGGTAAAACCTATTATTCAACTGACAATTCTAGCCAAACATATTTGATTTAACAAATATATATGTACCGAATAGCCGTTTGGTGAAATTTATATAACCAGCGTATCTAGTTTATTTCATTATCGTTTAGCGAGCAAATTTTGACAAATAATCAACACGCATGACGGTTAAATGGGTTCGTATTCGCGGTATGGACCCATTTAACTAAACCTAGGTATAAAAACATCTCAAACTCCTTTCTCTTACATTTTCCTCTATCAAAACCCTAGCCCCATCTTTATTTCTCTCACAAAACATAGATCTGCAAGTATAGAGAGACAGAGAGAGTGATAGCCGAGAGGGATAGAGAGACAGGATAAAGACTAGTGGTCTCAAACCACCACTATGGGCAGCGGAGACATGGCAGTTTCAGGGCGGATCGACGGTTGAGGGCTGAGGATGCTAGGGGTGGCTTGGAGTGGAGATTTGGAGTTTAAAAAGAGATATAGCAAGGATGGTGGTTCCGACAGTAGGCCACGGTGGCCCGAAGAGGAGATGCGGTGGTAACCACCATAGAAAAACGACGGCACATCAGCCGTCGACCACCTTAAACGCCCCATCGGAGCCCATTGCTTCGATCTCGCGATGGTGGTGTACCGATTTAGAGGCAAGCGAGGTTACGACAGGTTTTCCGGTGGTTTTCGTCAGGCCTAGCATTTGTCAGTGAGAAAAGTGAACTCCAGTAAGTTGATTTCGATGTGTATAGTTCATCTTCGTAAATCTTCTACAGTTGTACTCATATCTAGCGTATTGGTTAGATTGGAGATGACGCTGGCCGCAGGGCCGTCCACGAGATTAACAAAAAAAATTGGGCCTCGTGCAAGACAAAAAAATTGGGCCCTCTTCATATAATATGAACTTATGAATTATATATTCAAAAACCACAATCCGACAATAATTGATTAATTTTTATAAAATATACAAAACAATAGTAGTGTAGCAAAATAATCAAACTAACTTACTTAAGCAAACCGTGAGCCTCTCCTAGCGTTTTTGGAAGCAACGCTCTCGATCAAGTCTTTATAGTCCATACCTTCTAATATTTCGTTTTCAATAGATATCATCGCAAAGCCATTAAGTCTTTCTTCAGACATTGTCGATCGCAAATAGCTTCATCCACTTTAACATTAGCATCATTTTCACGCATATTAGCTTCATCCACATCAACATCCGCATTATCTTCACCCACATTAGCATCCACAGTAGAACTAGAACTTTGAGATAGTTTTGAGAAAAAAATTGTGTATACGCGGCCCTTTGTTAGCCTTTGCTCTTTCTTCCTCTAGCTTCTTCTTTTTACGTTTTTGACAACCAGATAGGTATTTATATTTGGGAACGGGAGGCATAATCTCTAGGAAAAAAACAAAGTTTCAACATTAACTATCAAATTAATAGCATCAAAATAATAAACTAACATAATCCTAAAATTGACTTCTTTCAACTATTTTCATTTAGATTCAGTTCATTATATTACTTGTTTAATTCGTTAGTATTTAAAAAAACAACTAATAAAATGCCCAATATCCAAAAACATATTTTATGCTTCAAAGTTCGAAGTCACTGTGAAAAATTGAATATATGAAAACAGCTTTTTCCTTTATTTAATGCTATATTAGAAGTTTTTAGAACCACTTTATTGTTTTGGTTTCAAGTTTCAAAGGCATAATAGTTCAAACAATTGAATAAATAGACTTTAAATTTCAAAGTTAATAAAATAACCTAAAAACTCTAAAGCAAAGTTTGTGAACAAGGAAAAATCATTGACAAATATCCTCAGTGTATTTGAATGAATGATATTTTCATAAACTTCAAACAAAATCACTATGATATGAAACTGAAACATTTGCGAATCCTTTTCCTTTCAAATAAAATTCTTGAATTCATGACAATACCTGATGAGGGAGCAGCGATTGAATGATGATCGGCCAAAAACTCGCAATTCCTAATTACCCAATGAATCGTCGCTGCAAGCCTAGAGCCTTGGAGATGAATTGTGACAGTCGTTCGTTCTGTGTTACGTTGTTGCGCCCTCCCAGCCAACAAGATTTCGTAAGCTGATTTAGGGATTCGGGCCCAAATCTGAGTTGGTTTTTTTTTGGGCTTTAAACTATCACATCTCATTACATAATACATAGAAACTTATATAAAAAATTTGGGCCCCTTGGCAATTTGGGCCTTGTGCAGTGGCCCGACCTGCACATGCCCAAAACCGCCCCTGGCTAGCCGTTTTTCGGCAACGAAATTGTTGGTTAGCGGTGTTAGTGGTGAAGGTCGATGCATTTGGGGATGGTTAGAACTGATTTTGGTGTTGTTTGAATGCTAGTCAGCGGGTCAATCGTCGTGTCAACACAGTCAACATCGTGTAGACGGTCAACTGCGGTCGACGATCAGTTCTGGAACGCGTAGTTAGAGGCGTGTGTGTGTCAGTTATCGAATGTGTCATTCGGGAAGGTATATATTTGTGTATAACTATTTCTCTAATTAATGTTTAACGCGTGTAGCACAATCAAGCACTAAAACCCGACCCAGCTAATAAATTTGTTGATCAGTAAATGTATTATTAGGCGTCGAACATCCGAACAATTGGATTCGTGTGTAGACTATAGTTATATATATAAACTTGAACCGAGATAATCATTTTAACCTTCGGACAGCTGATATATGTATTTGGACACATTGATTTTGGTATAAAAATACATTGTCATTATCTCGTTTATTGGATGATGGTGACGACTTGCGTCGTCGGGTTGCTACAAAAACAGAGGACCTCTGCCCGTTTTGTATGAATCTATAAAATGACTTTTGTTTAAAAAACAAACAAAGTATCTCGGGATTCAAATAATTTTGTTGAAATAAATATAAAGTATATTTATTTTGGATGATGTCTACGAGCACAAAACAAGTTTCTAGTATTAATCTTGGCATTCAATCTTATCGGGGACATCCTATCAAAGTAAATATAACCAATTTTATTTGTTTCTAACGTCTAAACGGGTTACGAAACATAACAAATGTTTATATCAAGCGAACATAAGTATTCGAAACCTTTTAGTATCAAATGGACAACTGAAAATAAATATGGGTGTATATTTATTTTGACAAACATTAAACAAGATACGAGTATATTCTTTGGAATATCACTCGACTACGTGTATTCACATTAAAAGTTACAAAGATATATTTTGGTATAAAGATATATACATATCCATGCATATTAAATTATATACATACTATTCTATTAGTATATGAATATTTTTATACACGCCTATGAGAGTACATTAACTTACTCGTGGTAACGAGTACACCACCGGGTCATAGGCTTAGTGTATCAATAGAGCTCGACCACGCGCAAAACGACTTTACCCTAGTATTCGTTACTTATGATGTGCTAAATTATTAGGGATGTCTTGGTGAATATTTCCATGCTATGCTGGTTCGTGTCGTTGACACAATACTTTTGGATATAACACGCACCTTAAGGTGAGTTCACTGCTCTTTCTCAAGCATGCGTCCCGGGGAGGGACAATTGGTAAATATTCCGGGGAGGAATATTGGGTAATGGGTTTGACTGGAATGTTAAACCGGAATGTTGGATAATACAGTCACTCCTATCACCTTAAGTCCCATCTTCTACCGAAATGGTTGCCGGGGAGGCAACGGGGTTATTAGTTGATAGCGCTATTAGGTTTGGCACCCTCTCACCGTACCGGGGAGGACGGGCGTGAACTAATTACCTTAAATCATGACCAATGCTTTGATAGGGGCATTGGGGACGGACAAACAAACTGAAGCCATCTTGTACAGTATCGAGTTATTATCAACATTGTTTTTGGAATTGCTTTGAACTGAACTACACATGTGGCAACTAAACATGTAACACGATTTTCAGTAAACAAAACTGTGAACTCGCCAGCGTTATGCTATTACACTTTTTCTGCATGATTGTAGGTCTATAGGTACAATTATTTGGAACTTACTGTCTGGGATGCTGGAGTGGTAATGGGTCGAGTTACATGGAATCACGAGACAAGTCTAATGGTTTTTATACACTTGGGTTACGAAATTCTTAACTATTGTATTATGCTTCCGCTGAATAATAAATAATGTTTTCTAACGCTTATTTTAATAGATGAAAGTTTTATTTGAAATATTGTTATGAGTTCAATGTGATTGGTGGCTAGATCCTGGTACGTCACACGCCTCGTGGGGGTTCCCACATGTGGTATTTTGGGGGCTATAACAGATTGGTATCAGAGCCACTGGTTATAGTGAACTAGGTTTTAAAACGATTTTTATAAAACCAGACTATAACAGAACAGTTCTGAAATCGATCATGACACTCAGCTCCAGATTGCAAGGTTCGTTTTTCATTTACTTTATGCATTACATGCCTAGCGTACACCTACTTATGACATTGCATATGGCTACACACTCAGAACTATAGTATGATTACATGTAATTACTTGTCTACATTAGGATGCGTTGTTAGTATCGCATAATCTCTAGACTTTTGTGATCTTTACCATCTTGACAAAGTTTGTTTTGCTACTCGAATCTAAGAAACCTTTTGACACAAGCTAAGAGGAACTGCGATGAACACGCAAATTACATTATCATTATGGGTGCACACATAATAATAATGTGGGGTGCATGTGAGTCCCAGTGAGGCTTAGCAAGTGTGAAAGGGGTTCTGACCCATTATCCGACATAATTGGTGATACAACAAACCATAGGAGTCACAACGATGATTGATTATTACTCAATCGTGATCCTTACTTTTTTCCACCGTTTTTGTGGATGCATGTGAATCCTTGTGAAACCCTGCGTGTGAATAAAGTGTCCTAACCTGTGAATTCGTCGTTTAAAACTTCTACTATTAGTAGAGGTTCTCGTAAACCACTCAGCGGTTAACTGGTATCGTTAAACCTCATAGTTAGTTGACAGGCGTAACTATCTGGAGATGTTCTCGGGCACATTGAGCTTTCATCAATGGAATCCCTCATTATCTGTTTTAATCGATGTGAGCATCTTAATGAAACTAAGATTCTCACCAGAACCTGTTTCTTTGATCGTAACTCTACCAGAATCGAAGGGTAAGCCTTTCAACATCAGCATATAAAAGAAACATGAAGAATCCCTCGTACGCTTACACTTTATCCCTTACGCTCACCTGTGATTTTTTTTCCTTTGACCCCAATTACTTTGTCATGTGGCTAATTCTCAATCTAACTGGAGTTATATCCCAACATATTCAACTTTGCAAGGGGATTTCCCCCAAACGGTTTCATCATCTTGAGAACATTGGAAGATGGATATAAAAGTTAGTCAACAGTTAGACAAACGCGATGACCTACATAATAATTTTACCTCCTACATTACTAAAGTCGTTATTTAGTAAGTGAGCCTATTCCCTAGCTTTTTCATTGGTCGATGCATATTGTTTAATGTGGTAGCTAGTTACTGTTTTCGACGTAGACAAATCTCTCACTTCATTGTCGTGGTCACACTACATCTTTGAAACTCTACGCATAAACTCTCATAAAATTTGTGCTCTAATTTAAAAGAACTCGGTATACTTGCCTTTCGACCCTTAGTGATCACATCTTGAGCTCTGAAGACGGTAATGTATTGTTTATGACCATGCCATTTTGAACGTATTTTCGCGTCCTTGTAATGAGACCTCTTGGCGACGGATGTGACGCTCCTAATTCATGCACACGTTATAGTTCAAACTTTCAGACTTGTTTGCATACATGTTCGACTTATTACACACTCAATATATACATGAATCTTAGCGAATCTATCCTTATTCGCATACGGGCAAGCTCGAAGACTGTGGAGAACACACCAATTGAACCGGAGCACTACAAATTCGACCAACTACATCCTCATTGTCAAATTTATACTTTTACTCGTGATTATAAAACAATTATGTGGAACAGATTTATGACAACCACGTATTGGTATACTTTTCGCATCATATATTGTCGTCCTAAAATGAGCATCATGGTTCTTGTCTAACTCCATTATACACAAGTCCTCGCTTGGCTAAATCATTCTATACGAACGTTACTCGAGGAGCATCGAGCCATATAGAAGTTTAACTAGTGCAGGAGCATAGGATAAAATTTCTACTTCCGTGAGGTTTGCTAAAGTCAACACCCTTTCCATGTGAAATCACAATACTCATGTATATCTTCATGGACCTCTCTGTTCCGTGTTTATTCCTCTTTGACTGAAAGTTGGTAATGGTAATCTACTACAACCAACTACAACCAAAACATCGTGATCCATATCAATCGAAAATCTTCCTTCCTTCCGTATGAACGTGTCAAGATGCTAACATTCTGAAATAAAGGTCATAATGCCTGACTTGAGTTTCATCCAGTCTGTTGATGAATTGACCTGAATCCCCTGTTCTAAGCAATTATTATGTCACACCCCGATATTTCCACGTATTACCGGTGGGCCCGGTGGGGAGTATCGTGACGTAGTTGATATTATCATAGTCGAACAACACAAATTATAAATGCACAGCGGAAGCAAAAGATAGATTCATTTCAACTTGAATAAATTGTAATATTAAGTATCACAAGATAATTGATCAAGATCCACAGGCGGATCAAATAAAAAGGAAAACTGTTCAACAGACTTTGACATCTAGAGCTTGCAAGACTTGATTATTGATGCCTGGAGTAGCCAACCTATTACGTATAGTACCTGCACTTAGCCTTTTTTGGAAAATACGTCGGTTTACACTGGTAAATACAACTTAACTGACTCATTTTGAAAAGAGTTTGAAAATTGATTTGAATGCACTTCGGCAAAAATATTTTTATAACTTGGGACAATTATTTGAAAATAATCTTGTATACAGTTTTACTTATTTGTCGTCCATTAAGGCCGGTTTGTAGGGCCGGTCTAGATTAACTGACACGCCACAGGTATAATACCCACAAGGTTATTTCCTTTAAGTGGGCTACCAGTTTTTACATATGCATCTGTCAAGTGTACGCCTACACCCCGTGCTTTGGTCGTGGCCATTTCTTTCTTGAATGATGCCAAGGATATCCGGGACATGGTCATTTAACCCTCAAAAGCCATACACCAAATAATACATATTAAACAGGTTATGTAGACACATCAATCACAATATGATTTAAATGACTACATACACCCGACCAAGCGGTACTTTTATAGTACCGTATCCCAAGCCCGTATAGGGAAAATAATTTAAGAGTATTTACCTGAGCAAAGTATAAATCAAATACAGCAAGTGCACGTAGCTTTTACTAGGCTCCTAATCTGGAACGAAGGTTTTTAATAACTTATTAGAATCCTAACGGGTCTTTAATTAAGCTTAGACTTAGACCGGTTAGTTTTCTAAAGGAAGATACAGTCCAAAACGTATGATAAAGCGAAGACCGGTTTAGAATGTGGTTTTGGCCCGACAAGCTTGCATGCTTGTTTAATATGGGTAACTTAAACACATTCTGGATTTTGAGTCAAAAACGATATGGGTTGACCCGTTTCGGCTAATATATGCAAATTAATTACATACGCTGATCCGAACGCGAAAAGTGCGTAACGGGTAACCAAATGAGTCATATGCAAGTTTCCTTAGTTAATATGCCCTAAATATGTTGTTACATCAGTACGATATCTCCTATTATGCCCCAAATGTATTTAAACTCAAATTATGCCTCGTAAGGGCATTTTGGTCATTTAAAAAGGTTATAAAAGAGTTTAAATATAATTCTGAGTTTCGGGTCTGATGTAATCTGTAAAATTACTTAAGTTACCAAGTTATATCAGTAGGGTATAACCTATATGTGAAATTTATCATTTCTAACAATACTATGCACCAAAAGGGCATTTTGGTAATTTCACCTAAGGTTTAAAGGTCAAATCCGGAATCTGACTTCAAAAACTTTTACTTACTGTTAGAATATAAAATTTTACTTAAATTATCAGTAGGTATCAAGTCTTACATATCTAATATGGTTCTAATACATACTATGCGTTAAAAATGCTTAAAAACGCTTAAAAGGCGATTTTGAGCTATTTCCGGGTTCTTAAAGGGAAGCTGATATTTTTATTATTCCAGAAGGCTTAAAATATTCTATTTATCATATTAGATCAGTAGAAAAAGGTTTGGTATCGAAAGGTTTGGTAAAACTCATTTTATAGCTTAAAGGGTAAAACCGACAACTACCGAATTAAGCTTAGAACTTTAGGTTATGCTCAGTCTAAAAATAAATAAAAGTCTCCAAAAATTCCAAAATATTATTTTACATCATTGGGTAAAAAGTTTGGTATCAAAAATTGGGTTTAGATAGGCTATATGCTAATTATTCGGTTTAATTACTAAAAAGCTTTCTAATTACGCTAATTAGCATAACTCTTAATCTAGACCTCAAACTGATGCCAAATTTTAGGTACAAGTTTATAAATTAGTACCTAAGGTTTCTACTCTTTTATATTTTCAAAATTCACGTTTTAAGGTCATATGGGCATAATAGTCAACATTTAAGCATTTAACGGAAATATGCATATGAATCGGATAACTAATGAACCAAGTTGTATAATCACAGAGGGTTATACTTATATGATACCTGGTCCTAAATAAGCTCTAAGGCATTTCTAAACTGTCACACCCCAAATTTCCACGTGTCACCGGTGGGCCCGGTGGGGAGTATAGTGACGTAGTTGGCATCATCATAGACAAACAACACAATATATAAATGCATAGCGGAAGCAAAGATAGATTCATTTCAACTTTAATAGAGTGTAATATCAAATATCACTAATAGTTGAACCGGGTCCACAGGCGGATCAAAATAAAATAAGATATTGTTCAACAGATTTTTTGTCATCCAAGCTTGCGAGACTTATTGTGGACGCTCTAGAAGACAGCCAGCCTATTACGTGTAGTACCTGCACTTAACCTTTTGGGAAAAATACGTCAGTTTACACTGGTAAATACAATTTAACTGACTCATTTTGAAAAGGTTGAAAATTGATTTGAATGCTCAAGGCACAAAACATTTTTATAACTTGGGATAATTATTTATAATAATCTTGTGAACGAATTACATGTTACTTGTGCGTTCAGTAGCCCGGATCTTGTCCGGGTTAAAGATCAATAGACACACCACAATAATGAGTTATACACTGACAGGTGTACGCCTACACCTCGTGCTCTGGTCATGGACATCTCGTAAGATGATGCCAAGGATATCCGGGACATGGTCATTAATCCCCCAAAGGCTTAAAGTAAACAAGACTGTTTAAACGAGCCGATCAAATTATTCAATTAACCACCCAAGGATGTAAGATTTGATGCTCGATCAAGCGGTATTCTATATACCGTAACCCAAGCCCGTATAGGGAAAATAAGTTAAAAGTATTTACCTTGGTAAGTATAAATCACAACTAGCAAGTGAAGGTAGCTTTTACTGGTTCTTCTATTCTGGAACAAAGGTTTATAATAACCTATTAGATTCCTAACGGATCTTTATTTAAGCCTAAGCTTAGACCGGTTAGTTTTAAGGACGATACGGTTCAAACGCACGATTAAGCGAAGATCGGATAGAACGTGATTTAGACCCGACAAGTTTGAATACTTGTATAATATGGGTATGCTAAATACATTCTGGATCTTGAGACAAAAATGATAATGTTTGACCCGTTTCGGTCAATTTATGCAAACTAGTTACATAAACCGAACCGAACGCTAAAAGAGCGTTACGGGTAACCATAAGAGTCATATGCAAGTTCCCTGAGATAATATGCTCTAAATATGTCATAATATCAGTAAGTTATGTTCTATTATGCCCCGAATGAATTTAAACTCAACTTATGCCTTATAAGGGCATTTTGGTCATTTAAAAGATTATAAAAGAGTTAAATTTGTAATCTGAGTTGTAGGTCTGATTCATACAGTAAAAATACTTAATTTAACATATTATAACAGTAGGGTATGACCCATATACGAAACTTATCATTTAAAATCAAACTATGCACCTTAGGGGTATTTCGGTAGTTTCACAAGGGCTAAAAGTGTAAAAACTGGAAACCTGAGTTCAAAAACTTATACTTACTGTTATTTTATAAAAATATACTAAGAATATCAGTAGGTATCAACCTTATATGTTTAATATGGTTATAGTGCATACTAGGCGTTAAAAACGCTTAATAAGTCAATTTGGAGCCATTTCCGGGTTTTTAAAAGAAAGCTGAGATTTTTATAATTCCAGAAGGCTCAACATATTTTATTTAACAAATAAAATCAGTAGAAAAAGGTTTGGGGTCAAAAGGATTTGTAGAATTCATTTTATGGCCAAAAAGGGCAAAATCGGTATTAACCGAATTAAACTTAGAGACCTATGTTATGCTCAGCCAAAATTTAAATAAAAATCATCAAAAATCCCAAAATATTATATTACATCAGTGGGTAAAAAGTTTCATATCAAAAAGTGGGTTTAAATAGGCTATACGCTAATTACGCCGTTTACTTAACATAAAGCTTTCAAATTACGATATTTAGCATAACTCTTAATCTAGACCTCAAACTGATGTCAAATTTTAAGTGCATGCTTATAAATCAGTAACAAACGTTTGTACTCTTTCACTTTTTCAAAAATCGTGTTTTATAGCAAAAAGGGCAAAATAGTCATATTTAAGCATAAACCGGTAACATGCATATGAATCGGATAAGTGTTGAACCAAGTTTGTAAAAACCCAGAGAGTTGTACATATATAAAAATGGTCCAAAATAAGCTCTAAGGCAGATCTCAAACATGCATGCACGGATCCGAATTGAGAGTCAAAGAAAAAGTCATTTTATGAGACTTTCGGTTCCGATCCGGGTTTAAACTGAAAATTGTCGAGTTGATCATGATGAAACATGTTCTTACATTAATTACAAAGTTATTTTGATGATCAAACAGGTTGCATGTGACCTACATTGCTAATTATGCTAATTTTTGCAAAAACACCTTCTGTTGACTTTTTAAGAAAAGTTTTGACTCGACAATCATCATGCTTAGAGTGGGAATCTGAAAATACCCTTTTGAGGGTTTGTTTCCCACATAAATACCAACTTGTAGGTACTTTCAATTTGAGAAATGACTGAGCCATTTTCGTTTAATCATAAAGTCAAACTAAATTTACGACGGATTGACTTTCGGTTAATAAACTAAGCTAGAACGAATTTGAAAGAGTTATGAACACTTACAATAGTCCTAAATACGCTTAGAGATCACTAGGAAGATGCCTTGTCGTCCAGAAAGCTCCAGGAGTTGATCTTGTGAATTTAGAAAATGCAAGAGTTCTTGGTTACAACTTCATGTCCCCTTTTTATGAAGGTTTTTGATCTGATTTATGGTGATGCAGGTGTTGTAAGAAGGTTACAAGTGTCCTCAATTGCATGTATGCCCATTGGTGAGCTTGGGAGGTGATAACAGCTGTAAACAACTCGCAAAACAGACCTGAAACTGGCATTTGTGGGTTTTCTGTCGCTGGGCAGGTCACGCGCCCCGCCTAAAGGTCCCCAGGCGGGCCGCCTGGGTCTTCTGATCCACTAAAACTTTTTCAAAGTTTGCGTTTTGGTCCCTGGTCCTTGCTTACGAGGTTTTGGCCCTCTATCTTGCTCATTAGACCTTCAAACTTGATTTTTAAGGACCTTGGGACATTTACAAACATGGTAAAGTCTTTGGTTAACTTTGCGCTCACCCGAAAAGTCATGAAATTCGACGTTGACGCATTTAGCCCTTCATGTACGGTTTTGATCATAACTTTCTCATACGATAACGAAACTTCATGAAATTTTTACCACATATCCTAGTGAGTATATTTTATCATTACAAAGCTTCGGGTTTGCCAAAAGATCACTCAGAGGTATAACTTCAACATGTTGACACGTTTAGCCCCTGTAGTTTGTAATTCCTCACTTTCTTACATTTTTCGCTTTGTATGATCCATGATTTAACCGTTTGAGACTATAAACATTATGTAGGGTTATTTTAGAGCCTATCTTTCCATTGTTGACACTTTGGACCCTTATATTCCATAATTTCACGGTTTGACAACTTTAGTCCCTCTAAAGTATGTTTTCACACATTCAAAGCCCATGACACGTGTCATTGCATTACTGGACGTAAATTTCTGAGGTGTTACATCCTCACCCCCTTAAAAGAAATCTCGACCTCGAGATTTACTGGAACAAATGAGGGTATTTTTCTTTCATCGTGGATTCTACCTCCCATGTGTATTCGGGACCTCTACGAGCATCCCATTTGACCTTAACAATAGGTATGTACTTTCTTCGGAGTTTCTTCACCTGACGATCCTCAATCGACAATGGTTTTCCACAAACTTCAAACTTTCATCAATGTGTATATCTGTATGCGGTACGACCAGTGATTCGTCAGCGAAACACTTCTTTAGATTACAGATGTGGAACACATTATGTATACTACTAAGCTTTTCAGGTAAGTTTAGCTTATAGGCAACTGATCCGACGCGTTCGATAACCTCAAAAGGTCCTATGTATCTCGGGCTCAGCTTACCTTTCTTACCAAATCGCATCACTCCCTTCCAGGGTGATACCTTAAGCAATACTTTGTCACCTACTTCGAAGTGAAAAGGCTTACGCTTTGGATCCGCATAACTTTTCTGCCTATCCCTGGCAGCTTTCAAACGATCGCGAATCTGGACAATTTTGTCCGTTGTTTCAAAAACCAAATCTGGTCCTGATAGCTGAACATCTCCTACTTCTGCCCAACAGATGGGTGTTCTGCATTTTCTACCATATAATGCCTCGAAAGGCGCAGCCTTAATACTAGTATGGTAGCTATTGTTATAGGAGAACTCTATCAATGGTAGGTGGTTATCCCAACTGCCACCTAAATCAATCACACATGCTCGAAGCATGTCTTCCAATGTTTGGATGGTACGCTCACTCTGTCCGTCTGTCTGCGGATGGTAAGCCGTACTAAAGTTTAAGCGCGTACCCAAAGACTGTTGGAAACTCTTCCAAAAGTGAGAGGTGTATCTCGTATCTCGGTCAGAGATAATCGACACTGGTACACCATGTAGAGCTACGATCTTATCCACATACAATTGAGCTAACATGTCGGAGCTCTAAGTTTCCTTAATGGGAAGAAAATGCGCTGACTTGGTTAGCCTATCTACTATAACCCATATAGTATCGTTTCCCTTCCTTGTCTTGGGTAATTTGGTGATAAAATCCATTGTCACCATCTCCCACTTCCACGTGGGAATTTCAGGTTGTTGAAGCAAACCTGACGGCTTCTGGTGCTCAGCTTTGACTTGTGCACAAGTCAGACATTTAGCTACATACGCAGCTACAGACTTCTTCAAACCAATCCACCAGTAGTTTGCCTTTAGATCCTGGTACATCTTATCAGCACCAGGATGAACGGAATATTTGGAGCTGTGGGCTTCCTGGAGGATAACATCTCGAAGTCCTCCATAAACTGGAACCCATATTCGCCCATTCAGTCTTAGCATTCCATCCTTGTCATAGGATAATTGCTCCTCAGTTACTCCCAACTTTTCTTCAGGATAGTTCGCTTCCAACACAGCTTCCTTCTGTGCAGCTAACACCCTTTCGTTCAAACTATTCCTTATTTCTATGCGCTTGGCATTGATTCTTATCGGCTTCACTCTTTCTTTTCTGCTTAAGGCGTCAGCAACTACATTTGCCTTTCCTGGATGGTATCTTATCTCACAGTCGTAATCATTTAAAGTTTCCATCCATCATCTTTGTCGCATGTTCAATTCCTTCTGATTGAACAATTGTTGAAGGCTCTTGTGATCCGAATAGATTACACACTTTGTTCCATACAAGTAGTGTCTCCAAAGTTTCAATGCAAATACAACGGCACCCAGTTCCAAGTCGTGGGTGGTGTAGTTTTTCTCGTGCACCTTTAGTTGTCGTGAAGCGTATGCAATGACCTTGCCTCTCTGCATGAGTACACAGCCCATGCCAGTGTGTGACGCATCGCAATACACCACAAATTCTTCCATACCATCGGGCAATGTTAATACTGGTGCATTGCTCAACTTCTTCTTCAGAACGTCAAAGGATTCCTGCTGCTTAGGGCCCCAATCAAACTTGTTCTTCTTACGTGTCAACGAAGTTAGGGGCGCAGCAATCCTTGAAAAGTTTTCGATGAATCGCCTATAATATCCTGCTAATCCTAGAAAACTGCGAATCTCGGTAGGTGTCTTTGGCTCCTGCCAATTCATAACTGCTTCTACCTTAGCGGGATCTACTTGGATACCTCTCTCATTTACCACATGCCCAAGGAATTGGACTTCTCGAAGCCAAAATTCGCACTTTGAAAAGTTGGCATATAGTTTCTCATGATGTAGAAGTTTGAGAATACAACGAAGGTGTTTCTCATTGTCAGCCTGGTTCTTTGAGTAGATAAGGATGTCGTCAATGAAGACGATGACGAATTTATCCAGATAAGGCTTGCAGACGCGATTCATGAGATCCATGAATGCGGCTGGTGCGTTAATGAGCCCAAAAGGCATCACTAGGAACTCGTAATGTCCATAACGAGTCCTAAACGCTGTCTTGTGTACATCTTCATCCTTGACCTTTAACTGGTGATAGCCTGACCTCAAGTCGATCTTTGAAAAGTAGCTTGCCCCTTGTAATTGATCGAACAGGTCGTCGATCCTAGGCAAAGGATACCTATTCTTGATGGTGACTTTATTAAGCTCGCGGTAATCGATGCACAGACGCATCGATCCATCCTTCTTCTTGACAAACAAAATCGGCGCTCCCCAAGGAGATGAGCTAGGTCTAATAAAACCCTTAGCTAACAGATCATCTAACTGCGTCCTTAACTCCTTCATCTCCGTTGGTGCCAACCTATATGGTGCTCTCGCTACTGGCGCCGCACCCGGAGTGATGTCAATTCGAAACTCCACTTGCCTATCCGGCGGTAAGCCAGGTAGTTCTTCCAGAAACACTTTAGGTATTCCGAAATGACAGGGATATCTTCAATCTTTGGCTTTGGTTCATCAACAGTAACTTGTGCCATGTAAATGACACAACCTTTCTGCAGACATATGGATGCCTTGAGCATGGACACTTGCTCAGGCAACCCATGCTGGGTATCTCCTTGAATAGTGAGTGACTCACCAGACGGAGTTTTAACTACCACTTGCTTTCTGTTGCACACAATCTGGGCTTGGTTGTGTGACAACCAATCCATACCTATCACTACGTCAAAACCGGCTAGCTTAAAGGGAAGTAAGGATAATGGAAAAGAGTGATTCCTAATGGATATAACGCATCCATCTAAAACAGTTGAGGCGGTTTCTATGGTTCCATCAGCTAATTCCACCTCATACTTCACACTTAAGGCTTTTACAGGTAATTTTAACAATTCACAGAATTTGTTATCTACAAAAGACTTATCTACTCCAGAATCAAACAAGACTCTAGCAAAGATATCGTTTACAAGAAAAGTACCTGTGATCACGTTGTCATCTTGAACAGCTTCCTTAGCGTCCATCTTGAAGACTCTTGCATTGGTCTTCTTTCCATCATCGGCTTTCTTAGCATTCTTCGGGCAATTAGACTTTATGTGCCCTTTCTCGTTGCAACCGTAACATGTTGCATCCTTCAGACCCTTACACTTCAAAGTCGTATGATCAGTAGATTTTCCAGATTCCACAGGGTCTCGCGTGGGACTGCGATTTCGACTCTAAGCGACATTTCCCAAAATGATTCTTCTTGCAGGTTTTGCACTTGGGCTTATCCACTGATTGTTGCCCATCTCTCTTAAATCTCGACCCTTTCCTGTGGTCGTTATTCCCTCGGTGCCTCTTCTCCGATCTCCGTGAGGTATCGTCCTCACGCTTCCTCTTATTCTCTTCCGAGTTCCTAAGTGCTCTCAACCTGACTACGTCCTGGGTGAGAGAGAGGGATAGATCAGCTACTGATCTGAAAGTTGTAGGCCTCGATGCCTTAACACTTGCTTTAATCTCAGGGGCCAAACCCCCAATGAAACGGGCAATCCTTCTCGGCTCTGGGGTTACCAAGTATGGAACCAATCTAGATAGGGTATTGAAAGTGGTGAGGTATGCCTGGCAGTCTAGATTTTTCATCACCAAGGATACGAAGTCTGACTCGATCCTTTCTACTTCATGTTGTGGGCAAAAATTCTCTTTAATAAGGGCGACGAACTGATCCCATGACATACTGTAAAGTGTGGCCTTTCCGGCAGCTTGTAAAAGAGATTTCCACCACGCTAGTGCGTCCCTTTGAACGATTGGGATACGTACTTCACCACATCCCGATCAGCACACCCGCTGATGTCTACCACTGTATCCATTTCGTCTAACCAGGTCATGCAGTCAACCGCTCCCTTCTCCCCAGTAAAGTCCCGGGGTTTACATGAGACGAAGTACTTGTATGTGCATGACTTATCACGTGGTTCTGACTTATGCTCGACCTTCTTTGACGGGATACTGTTTTGGTTGGATGAATGTCGCTCATCATCCTTCTTGAGCTCATCTTTCTTAGATGCATCCTTCTTAGAGAGTGGTTTGGTATGAGCCTCCGAATGACCCTTGGCCTTGGAATGTGGCGCGGACCGGGTCCTACTTCGGGTCCTACTTGGTTCACTATATTGCCTTTCAATGGCTTTGGCAACAGCATTTTCTACTAAAGCTTGTAGCTCCGCACCAGTTATATGTATTCTAGTGTTATCTGGGCCTTCCTCTGAGTGACTGTTTACTTCTTCAGACTTAGCCATGTGGCTTTAGGTGCTACATAAAAGTAAGGACAAGGTCTATTTAGAAGCCTAAATAGTATTATCGTTCTTGACGATTTATTAACCATGGTAAATAAGAGCCATATTAGTTAATTAGTTTCATTCAGGACTTTTTATTAGTTACTTTACCTGAGAATGAAAAATATGTTGGCACAATAGGCCTAGTCACTTGGACAAATTTCTAAATTTGCATCTAGATTCTATAGGATTAAAATTTGAATATTTAAAACAATCAATCCTTTTCTTGGCAGGGGGTCTATAAACCACGACTGCCTTTTTGTTTTATATGACATTACTTATAACCCGTAGGCATTATGTCACAATCAGATATATATATATATATATAGAATATAAATTTTGAATAATTTATTAAAAGGGTGACATGTGTGATTTTGCGGATCACATTAGCCAAGAATGTTAACATATTTACAGATGTTAACAGAGATTTGAATCTTTTTAAACATGTTCTACCATATTGGCCAGGTCTTTAATATGACATTCAAGCTAGGTTTTACCTTTTTAAGATTCTTATTATTAAAATGGTAAATAATAATTGCTATTTTCATTTATTCGTATATTATATTCATGCATATAATTTAAAAATGAAAAACTTAAATTAACCATTTCAAATAAAATTAACTAACAAGAGTTTGCCCTAAACGGGACTTTTACACAAATAACATACCCACGCAGGGGCTAAACTAACAAGCAAACCCACGCAGGGGTCAAACAGAACAACATACCCACGCAGGGGTAGAACAGAAAGGAAAAACATACCCATGCAGGGGCAGAGTACAGAAATAAATGTCCTCGCAGGGACATGATTAAATAACTAGCAAACAAAGGAGTTAGTAGTCCTTCTTGCTTTTTCCCTTGATTAAATCCACTATCTTCTTAAACATCCCACGATTATGCCGACGCTCTTCCCGTAACTCATGCCGCATCTCACGTCGCACATCATTTATCCCTTGAAGGATTTCTTGCACTTGTGGCGGCGACATCATCGGTGCCGGCGGTGGTAGCGTATATTGCGGTGGTTGAGGAGGCTGCGGTTGCTGATATCCATATGATGGGTATCCATAGGTCGATTGTCCCGTAGCCCAGGGACCTCCAAAAGTACCTTCCGGATTGAGAAAGTTGTAGTTCGCAGCTACCCAGTAGGGATCCTCTGTAAAGTTATAACCCGGGGGAAAAGTCGGCTCGAAGGGATTATATGCGGCCGCGCTAGTATAAGCGGGGATTGGGTTTCCAAAATCCTGTGGTGGTGGTGGCGCGATTGGTGCAGAAGTCACTTCTGAGACGGGGTGTGAAGATTCTCCCATCTCTGGTCTTCATGAAGTGGCGAGTATCGGCTGCTACCTGAATGTGGAGGGGTGCCGATGCGTATCCCCCCTCGTGTGGACATCCGTGCGTTCCTTCCTCTTTGCCTCGGAGGCGGAGGAGGCAAAACCGGAGGTGGTGGCGGCGGTGGAGTGACTACATCACGCCGGAAATCCTCAGAAGGATTTTGCTGTTGCTGTGGCTGCTGTTGCTGGAGGTGCAAGGGAGAGCTGTGCTGTGGCTGGTGCAGGGGAGAGTTATGGTAACTAGGGGTAAATACCCAGTCATGCTGCCTAAACTTCTCCTCAAAACTGTCGGGACCATTGTATGGTGATCCCAGAAAAGGTGATCCATCAGAAATCTCGATAGGGTGGTTCGGAGTTCCAGATGGTGGCATTGAGGGATCGGTATCTTCATCGACCTCCATCGCATTGTCGCCCGGGAAATGGTCTTCTGGTCCAAGTGGGTTAAAACCCATAGGCACATCAAGGTAGTCAGCAGGGTTGAACAGGCCTTGGAAAACAGGTGATGGTTGGTCAAAGGGTGATTGGTGTCCTTGGAGAGGAATATAGGACTGGTGAGAGTTGTGGGGCTCATTTTCTGATTGAGGCCCAAAGGAGTGTGGGATTGAAGGTGAGGTACTCTGTGAAACCGAGTGCCTTGCGGGTTCAGTAAAAGACCTCCACAGATTTTGAGCATCGGTGTTATGGGAGCCTGAAGGTGTTCGCCTGTGCGAAGGTCCGGCTTCATGGTCGTTTGGGGCTACATATGCTCCTTGTCCCCCTCCTCTTCCTCTCATACGTGGCGGCATTTTGGTGAACCTGTCAAAAATCAAACAAGTGACACAACAAAATATATATAAGACAAAGTTAGAAAATAAAACAAATTTTGGATATTTCCTAAGTTCTTTGTCTAGACTCGAGAATCGAGGAATGTGCAATTGTGTAACTGAGATTAAACACAAAAGGCTAGTGTTTAGTTCACTCAGAGTTGGCTCTGATACCAACCTGTGACACTTTCCACGTGTCACCGGTGGGCCCGGTGGGGAGTATAGTGACGTAGTTGGCATCATCATAGACAAACAACACAATATATAAATGTAGATTCATTTCAACTTTAATAGAGTGTAATATCAAATATCACTAATAGTTGTCCACAGGCGGATCCAACAGATTTTTTGTCATCCAAGCTTGCGAGACTTATTGTGGACGCTCTATATTACGTGTAGTACCTGCACTTATTTTGGGAAAAATACGTCAGTTTACACTGGTAAATACAATTTAACTGACTCATTTTGGGTTCTCAAGGCAGTAATCAGATGGTTACTTGTGCGTTCAGTTGGGTTAAAGGGAGTTATACACTGACAGTGTATACTATCGTACCTATCCGGGACATCATTAATCCCCCAAAGGCTTATTGTCGCCGGGAAATTTGGCTCTTCTGTAACCCAAGTATAGGGAAAACCTTGGTAAGTGCAAGTGAAGGTTACTGGTTCTTCTAAACCCTATTAGATTCAACGGATCTTTATTTAAGCCTAAGCTTAGACCGGTCGAGGTTCAAACTTAAGCGAAGATCGGATAGAACGTGATTTAGGACCTTGGAAAACATTCTGGATGATGGTTTGGTCGGTCAATTTATGGGTAAAAGAGCGTTACGGGTAACCATAAGTCATATGCTTCCCTGAGATAATATGCTCTAGGAAGTTATATTATGGAATGAATTTAAACTGGTTTTGGTCATTTAAAAGATTATAAAAGAGTTGTAATCTGAGGGGTCTGATTCATTAAAAATACTCATGAGGGTATGAGGCACCAAAGGAGTGTGGAAACCTGAGTTGTTATTTTAGAATATCAGTAGGTATCAACCTCATACTAGGCGTGCTTAAACCGGGTTTTAAAAGAAAGCTGCCTTGCGGATTTGTTCATTTTATGTCGGTATTAACCGAGAGACCTCTCAGCCAGTGGGTAAAAATTTTATATCAAAAAGTGGGTTTAGGCTATACGCTAATTACGCCGTTTACTTAACATAAAGCTTTCAAATTACGCAGACCTCAAACTGAAAATCCTTCAGTAACCGTTTTACTCTTTCACTTTTTCAAAAATCGTGTTTTATAGCGGGCAAAATAGGCATAAACCGGTAACATGCATATGAATCGGATAAGTGTTGAACCAAGTTTGGAGAGCATACCATAAGCTCTAAGGCAGATCTCAAACATGCATGCACGGATCCCCTCCTTTCGGTTCCGATCCGGGTCTGATAGTTGATCGATGGTTCGTTAGATGATCATTGCATGTGGCTGCTAATTTTGGTTGACTTTTTAAGAAAAGCTTTGACTCGACAATCAATGCTTAGAGTGGGAATCTGACCCTTTTGAGGGTCCCACATAAATACCAACTTGTAGGTACTTTCAAGAGAAATGACTGAGCCATTTTCGTTTAATGTCAAACTAGACGGATTGACTTTCGGTTAATAAAAAGCTAGAATTTGAAAGATGAACACTTACAAGAGTCCTAATAAGCTTAGAGATCACTACCTTGTCGTTCCAGGAGTTGATCTAACTTCTTGACAACTTCAGATGCTGAGGTGATTGTGCAATGTCCTCAATTGCATGTAAGCTTGGTGAGCTCAGCTGTACACTCGCAAAAGACCTGCTATGTGCTCATTAGACCTTCAAACCCTTGGGACATTTACAAACATGGTAAAGGGTTAACTTTGCTCAAAAAGTCACCGTTGACGCACCCTTCACCATAACTTTCTCATACGATTTCATGGTGCATTACAAAGCGGTTTGGATGAGGTATAAATTCAACATGTTGACACGTTTAGTGTAGTTTGGCTTTGTATGATCCATGATTTACCGTTTGAGACGTAGGGTTGAGCCTATCATCATTTGGAGACAACTTTAAACACACATAATATAATGCACAGCGAAATAAGACACTGGATAAATAACAATTTTACACTGAACATTTCTAGAAAGGTTAGAAAATTGCTTTGTGTGCTCAAGGCACAAAACTATTTTATTTAACTTGGGATATTATATTATTAATAAATTCTGTTTGAACGAATTAGTGTTACTTGTGCCGTTCATAGTAGGCCCGGATCCTTTTCCGGGTTAAAGATCAATAGACACACCACAATAATGAGTTATACACTCGACAGGTGGTACGCCCCTAACCTCGTGCTCTGGTCGTGGCCATCTCGTAAGATGATGCCAAGGATATCCGGGACATGGTCATTAATCCCCCAAAGGCTTAAAGTAAACAAGACTGTTTAAACGAGCCGATTAAATTATTCAATTAACCACCCAAGGATGTAAGATTTGATGCTCGATCAAGCGGTATTCTATATACCGTAACCCAAGCCCGTATAGGGAAAATAAGTTAAAAGTATTTACCTTGGTAAGTATAAATCACAACTAGCAAGTGAAGGTAGCTTTTACTGGTTCTTCTATTCTGGAACAAAGGTTTATAATAACCTATTAGATTCCTAACGGATCTTTATTTAAGCCTAAGCTTAGACCGGTTAGTTTTAAGGACGATACGGTTCAAACGCACGATTAAGCGAAGATCGGATAGAACGTGATTTAGACCCGACAAGTTTGAATACTTGTATAATATGGGTATGCTAAATACATTCTGGATCTTGAGACAAAAATGATAATGTTTGACCCGTTTCGGTCAATTTATGCAAACTAGTTACATAAACCGAACCGAACGCTAAAAGAGCGTTACGGGTAACCATAAGAGTCATATGCAAGTTCCCTGAGATAATATGCTCTAAATATGTCATAATATCAGTAAGTTATGTTCTATTATGCCCCGAATGAATTTAAACTCAACTTATGCCTTATAAGGGCATTTTGGTCATTTAAAAGATTATAAAAGAGTTAAATTTGTAATCTGAGTTGTAGGTCTGATTCATACAGTAAAAATACTTAATTTAACATATTATAACAGTAGGGTATGACCCATATACGAAACTTATCATTTAAAATCAAACTATGCACCTTAGGGGTATTTCGGTAGTTTCACAAGGGCTACAAGTGTCAAAACTGGAAACCTGAGTTCAAAAACTTATACTTACTGTTATTTTATAAAAATATACTAAGAATATCAGTAGGTATCAACCTTATATGTTTAATATGGTTATAGTGTATACTAGGCGTTAAAAACGCTTAAAAAGTCAATTTGGAGCCATTTCCGGGTTTTTAAAAGAAAGCTGAGATTTTTATAATTCCAGAAGGCTCAACATATTTTATTTAACAAATAAAATCAGTAGAAAAAGGTTTGGGGTCAAAAGGATTTGTAGAATTCATTTTATGGCCAAAAAGGGCAAAATCGGTATTAACCGAATTAAACTTAGAGACCTATGTTATGCTCAGCCAAAATTTAAATAAAAATCATCAAAAATCCCAAAATATTATATTACATCAGTGGGTAAAAATTTTCATATCAAAAAGTGGGTTTAAATAGGCTATACGCTAATTACGCCGTTTACTTAACATAAAGCTTTCAAATTACGATATTGAGCATAACTCTTAATCTAGACCTCAAACTGATGTCAAATTTTAAGTGCATGCTTATAAATCAGTAACAAACGTTTATACTCTTTCACTTTTTCAAAAATCGTGTTTTATAGCAAAAAGGGCAAAATAGTCATATTTAAGCATAAACCGGTAACATGCATATGAATCGGATAAGTGTTGAACCAAGTTTGTAAAAACCCAGAGAGTTGTACATATATAAAAATGGTCCAAAATAAGCTCTAAGGCAGATCTCAAACATGCATGCACGGATCCGAATTGAGAGTCAAAGAAAAAGTCATTTTATGAGACTTTCGGTTCCGATCCGGGTTTAAACTGAAAATTGTCGAGTTGATCATGATGAAACATGTTCTTACATTAATTACAAAGTTATTTTGATGATCAAACAGGTTGCATGTGACCTACATTGCTAATTATGCTAATTTTTGCAAAAACACCTTCTATTGACTTTTTAAGAAAAGCTTTGACTCGACAATCATCATGCTTAGAGTGGGAATCTGAAAATACCCTTTTGAGGGTTTGTTTCCCACATAAATACCAACTTGTAGGTACTTTCAATTTGAGAAATGACTGAGCCATTTTCGTTTAATCATAAAGTCAAACTAAATTTACGACGGATTGACTTTCAGTTAATAAACTAAGCTAGAACGAATTTGAAAGAGTTATGAACACTTACAATAGTCCTAAATAAGCTTAGAGATCACTAGGAAGATGCCTTGTCGTCCAGAAAGCTCCAGGAGTTGATCTTGTGAATTTAGAAAATGCAAGAGTTCTTGGTTACAACTTCATGTCCCCTTTTTATGAAGGTTTTTGATCTGATTTATGGTGATGCAGGTGTTGTAAGAAGGTTACAAGTGTCCTCAATTGCATGTAAGCCCATTGGTGAGCTTGGGAGGTGATAACAGCTGTAAACAACTCGCAAAACAGACCTGAAACTGGCATTTGTGGGTTTTCTGTCGCTGGGCAGGTCACGCGCCCCGCCTAAAGGTCCCCAGGCGGGCCGCCTGGGTCTTCTGATCCACTAAAACTTTTTCAAAGTTTGCGTTTTGGTCCCTGGTCCTTGCTTACGAGGTTTTGGCCCTCTATCTTGCTCATTAGACCTTCAAACTTGATTTTTAAGGACCTTGGGACATTTACAAACATGGTAAAGTCTTTGGTTAACTTTGCGCTCACCCGAAAAGTCATGAAATTCGACGTTGACGCATTTAGCCCTTCATGTACGGTTTTGATCATAACTTTCTCATACGATAACGAAACTTCATGAAATTTTTACCACATATCCTAGTGAGTATATTTTATCATTACAAAGCTTCGGGTTTGCCAAAAGATCACTCAGAGGTATAAATTCAACATGTTGACACGTTTAGCCCCTGTAGTTTGTAATTCCTCACTTTCTTACATTTTCCGCTTTGTATGATCCATGATTTAACCGTTTGAGACTATAAACATTATGTAGGGTTATTTTAGAGCCTATCTTTCCATTGTTGACACTTTGGACCCTTATATTCCATAATTTCACGGTTTGACAACTTTAGTCCCTCTAAAGTATGTTTTCACACATTCAAAGCCCATGACACGTGTCATTGCATTACTGGACGTAAATTTCCGAGGTGTTACATAAACTATGCTCTAATGGGTCAGAACAGAAAGTCAAAGCAAAAGTCTACTTTTGCGACTTTCGGTTCTGAACCGAGCTTAAACTGAAAATTGTCGAGTTGAACATGTTTAGACATGTTCTTACATTAATTACCAAGTTATATTAATGATAAAACAGGTTGCATAGCTTCTACATTGCTAATTATGCATTTATTTGAAAATTAGCTTTCTGTTGACTTTTTAATATCAAGTTTGACCCAACAATTGACCTAGTTAGAGTGGGAATCAGAGGGTGCCCTTTTAAGGGTTTATTGCCCACATAATTACCAACTCATAGGTACTTTCAATTTGGAATTTGACTGGAGAAATTAAGATTAATGACGAAGTAAAATCTTAATTACGACGGTTTGACTTTAAGCTAATAAATTAAGCAAAACTGAATTAAGAAAGGTTAAATATACTTACAATAGTCCTAAGCACGACTAATGCACTAGGAAAGAGTCTTGAGCTCCAGGAACCTCCAAGAAGTGAGTTATGAAAGTTTTCAAGTGCAAGTCCAAGTGTTGCAACATATTGATCTTTATATTGGAGTTTTTGATGCCTTAGGATCATTACAAACAAGTCTATAGATGTTATGGGATCATCCCAAGTGTCCCTAGCTCCTTTAAAACCATCAAATAAGCCCCTTGAATCGAAAAATGGTAAGTTAAGTCGGTTAAACCGGCTGTACAGGCAGCTGCCAACATTTTTCTACATCTGGGCACCTTAGGCGGCCCGCGTAAGAGTCCATAGGGACCTTACGCGCCCCGTGTGAAGGTCTGATCCGGTCAACAAGTTTCCCATATTTGCAATTTAGGTCCTAGTCTTTCTAAACTCATTTTTAACTTGTTTTCTTGAACTTTTAACCCCCAAATTTGACTTCTAAGGACCTCAAGTCATACACCAACTTTGTTAAGTCCCCGGTTATTCATCACCAAAAAGTCTTAAATTTCAACATTGATGCTTTTAACCCCTCGTATATGAATATTGTCATAACTTTCTCATACTTAATCAAAACCTTGTGAAATTTTTATCACACATTCTTGTGAGTATAATTAACCATTACAAAGCTTCGGTTTCGCTAAAAGGTCACTCAGAGGTATATTTTAAACATGTTGACAAATTTAGCCCCTGTAGTTTGTAATTCCTCACTTTCTTTCACAATTAGCTTCGTATGATCCATGATTTATTCGTTTAAGGGTATGAACATCATATAGGGTTATTGAAAGATATATTTATTCATTGTTGACATTTTGAACCCCTTTTACACACGTAGATTCCTTGTTTGTTAATTTAGTCCCTCTAAATCAATCCTTTGCACGTTTTAAGTCCATGACACGTGTCGATACATTATTGGACATAAATTTTAGAGGTGTTACATCCTCACCCCCTTAAAAGAAATCTCGACCCCGAGATTTACTGAAATAAATGAGGGTACTTTTCTTTCATTGTGGACTCTACCTCCCACGTGTACTCGGGACCTCTGCGGGCATCCCATTTAACCTTGACAATAGGCACATGCTTCCTTCGAAGCTTCTTAACCTGTCGATCCTCAATCGACAAAGGTTTTTCCACAAATTTCAAGCTCTCATCTATATGCACATCTGTATGTGGTATGACTAGCGATTCATCTGCTAAACATTTCTTCAGATTGCAGATGTGGAACACATTATGAATACCACTAAGCTCTTCAGGTAAGTTTAACTTGTAAGCCACTGATCCAACACATTCGATGATCTCGAATGGACCTATATACCTTGGGCTTAACTTACCTTTCTTACCAAATCGCATCACTCCCTTCCAGGGTGATACTTTGAGCAAAACTTTATCACCAACCTCAAACTTTAGAGGTTTTCGCCTTTTATCAGCATAACTCTTCTGCCTATCCCTGGCAGCTTTCAGGCAGTCACGAATCTGCAGAATCTTGTCCGTCGTTTCAAAGACTATGTTAGGACCTGATAATTGAGATTCCCCTACTTTTGCCCAATAAATAGGCGTTCTGCATTTTCTACCATATATGCCTCAAAAGGCGCAGCCTGAATGCTTGTATGGTAGCTATTGTTATAGGAGAACTCGATCAATGGCAGGTGGTTATCCCAACTACCACCTAAGTCAATCACACATGCACGAAGCATATCTTCCAAAGTTTGGATGGTACGCTCACTCTGCCCATCCGTCTGAGGATGGTAAGCCGTACTAAAATTTAAGCGCGTGCCCAAAGATTGTTGGAAGCTTTTCCAAAAATGAGATGTGTATCTGGTGTCTATGTCAGAGATAATAGCTACTGGTACACCATGCAGAGATACAATCTTATCGACGTACAATTGGGCTAACATGTCGGAGCTATAAGTCTCCTTAATGGGTAGGAAATGTGCTGACTTAGTCAGTCTATCTACTATCACCCATATAGTATCATTTCCTTTCTTTGTTTTTGGCAACTTGGTGATGAAATCCATTGTCACCATTTCCCATTTCCATGTGGGAATTTCAGGCTGTTGCAGCAAACCTGGCTGCTTCTGATGTTCAGCCTTGACTTTAGCACACGTCAAGCATTTAGCTACATAAGCAGCTATAGACTTCTTCAAGCCTATCCACCAATAATTTGCCTTCAAATCCGGGTACATCTTATCAGCTCCAGGATGAACAGAATATTTATAACTATGGGCTTCCTGGAGGATAACATCCCGAAGTCCTCCATAAACTGGAACCCATATTCGTCCATTTAACCTTAGGATTCCGTCCTTACCATAGGATAACTGTTCTTCAGTTACTCCTAGCTTTTCATCAGGATAGTTAGTTTCTAGCATAGCTTCCTTCTGCGCAGCTAACAGCCTTTCATTCAAACTGTTCTTGATCTCAATGCTCTTGGCATTGATTCTTATAGGCTTCACTCTTTCCTTCCTGCTTAGGGCATCAGCAACCACATTTGCCTTGCCTGGATGGTATCTTATCTTACAGTCATAATCATTCAAAGTTTCCATCCAACGTCGCTGCCTCATGTTTAAATCTTTCTAGTTGAATAGGTGCTGAAGGCTTTCGTGATCAGAGTAGATCACATACTTAGTTCCATACAGATAGTGCCTCCACAGCTTTAATGCGAATACAACGGCACCCAGCTCTAAGTCATGGGTGGTGTAGTTCTTCTCGTGCACTTTTAACTGGCGTGAAGCATAGGCAATGACCTTGCCTTTTTGCATAAGCACACATCCCATCCCGGTGTGTGATGCATCCCAATATACTACAAACTCATCAATTCCTTCAGGTAACGTCAGCACTGGAGAGTTGCTCAACTTCTGCTTCAGAATATCAAAGGATTCTTGCTGCTTAGGCCCCCAATCAAACTTGCTATTCTTGCGAGTGAGTAAAGTCAGGGGTGCTGCAATTCTTGAGAAGTTTTCGATAAATCGCCTATAATATCCTGCTAGTCCTAGAAAGCTGCGAATCTCCATAGCCGTCTTCGGCTCTTGCCAGTTCATGACAGCTTCAACCTTAGCGGGATCTACTTGGATACCACGCTCACTAACCACATGTCCAAGGAATTGGACTTCACGAAGCCAAAATTCACACTGTGAAAATTTGGCATAGAGCTTTTCTTGATGAAGCAGTTTTAGGATACATCGAAGGTGCTTCTCGTGGTCAGCTTCATTCTTTGAATAAATTAGAATGTCGTCGATGAAGACGATGATAAATTTATCTAGATAAGGCTTGCAGACACGATTCATTAGATCCATGAATGCTGCTGGTGCATTAGTGAGCCCAAAAGGCATCACTAGGAACTCGTAATGACCATAGCGAGTCCTAAATGCAGTCTTGTTTACATCTTCATCTCTAACCTTCAACTGATGATAGCCTGACCTCAAGTCGATCTTAGAGAAATAACTTGCTCCTTGCAGTTGATCGAACAGATCGTCGATCCTGGGCAAAGGATACCTATTCTTGATAGTGACCTTATTAAGCTCACGGTAATCGATACATAAACGCATCGATCCATCCTTTTTCTTGACAAACAAGATTGGCGCTCCCCAAGGAGACGAACTAGGTCTAATAAAACCTTTAGCTAGCAAATCGTCTAGTTGTGTCCTCAATTCCTTCATCTCTGTTGATGCTAACCTATAAGGTGCTCTTGCAACCGGCGCTGCTCCAGGGATGATGTCGATTCTGAATTCTACTTACCTATCTGGTGGTAAACCAGGTAGTTCTTCAGGAAATACTTCATGGTATTCAGAAATGACTGGAATATCTTCAATCTTGGGCTTCTGCTCATCAATAGTCACTTGTGCCATATAAATGACACAACCCTTCTTCAGACATCTAGATGCCTTGAGCATAGACACTTGCCCAGGTAATCCATACCGGGTATCTCCTTGAATGGTAAGTGACTCACCAGATGGTAAGTGACCACCACTTGCTTTTTGTTGCAAACGATCTGGGCTTGGTTATTAGATAACCAGTCCATGCCTAAAACGATATCAAATCCGGCTAACTTCAAAGGAAGCAAGGATAAAGGAAAAGAGTGGTTCCTAATGGATATAACGCATCCATCTAACATGGTTGACGCGGTTTCTATGGTTCCATCAGCTAACTCCACCTCATATTTCATACTTAAGGTTTTAACAGGTAACTTCAACAATTCACAAAACTTATTATCTACAAAAGACTTATCGGCTCCTGAATCAAAAAGTACTCTTGCATATACATCATTTATGAGGAAGATACCTGTGATCACGTTGTCATCCTGGATAGCCTCCTGTGTGTTCATCTGGAAGACCCTAGCATTGGTCTTCTTGGCTTACTCAGGCTTCTTGGCGTATTTAGGGCAATTGGTCTTAATGTGCCCTTTCTCATTGCAGTTGTAACATGTGGCATCTTTAATCTTTTTGCAATCAATAGTCTTATGCTCCTTAGACTTGCATAACCCACATGCAGGTGATCCTGATTGAGACTTGGTCTCAAGCCTGCATTTTCCAAAGTGGCGTTTTTGGCAAGTTGTGCACTTTGGCTTTTCCTCTGATCGCTGATTGCCTTTGCTGGACCCAGACTCTTTCTTGTGGTCCGTATTACCTTTGTGCTTCTTCTCAGATCTTCGTGAGGTATCATCCTCACGCTTCCTCTTACTCTCTTCGGAGTTCTTGAGCGATCTTAGCCTGACTCCATCCAAGGTAAGAGACAGAGATAGATCAGCTGCTGATCTAAAAGTAGCAGGTCTTGAAGCCTTAACACTGGCTTTGATTTCTGGGGCTAAACCCCAATGAAGCGAGCAATCCTTTTGGGTTCCGGGGTTACCAGATATGGAACCAACCTAGACATGGTATTGAAACTGGTGAGGTAAGCTTGGCAATCTAAATTCTTCATCACCAATGATAAGAAATCTGATTCAATCCTTTCAACCTCATGCTGAGGGCAGTAATTCTCTTTAATGAGAACAACAAACTGCTCCCATGACATATTATAGAGTGGGATCTTCCCTGCAGCTTGAATAAGAGACTTCCACCAAGCTAATGCCTCTCCTTTAAATGATTGGGACACATACTTCACTATATCCCTTTCAGCACAACCGCTGATATCAACAACAGTGTCCATTTCATCTAGCCAAGTCAGACAATCTATTGCCCCTTTCTCCCCAGTGAAATCCCGGGGTTTGCGGGAAACAAACTACTTATAAGTACAGGATTTGGTACGCGCTCCATCATCGAACACTATCCTCTTGGATGGAACACTGTGTTGGTTTGAGGAATGTTCAACATTCTCTTTCTTGGGTTCATCTTTCTTAGAGGGTGGCTTGCTGTGAGCTTCAGAATGAGTTTTAGGAACAAACTTAGAGTGGGGTACTGAAGAAGTTCTACTATGCGTCCCACTAACCTCCTTGAATTACTCCTCTACAGCTTTAGATACAGCTGTATCAATCAGTGTACATGGAGCTCTCCTCTGGTTATATTAATCCTATCATCATCGTGGTTTTCTAGAGGATGACTGTTCACTTCCTCTGACCTAGCCATGTAGCTTTAATTGCTACATAAAATCAAACAAGGACAAGGTTTATATGGAAGTTTATACAGTTTTATCGTTTTAAACGATTTATTAATCATGGTTTTTAACACACATTCTACTTAATAATTATTCAGAATCTTTATCATAACCCTAATTATAAGTTAATAATAGCACAAAGAGGCCTAGTCACGTAGACAAATTTAATTTATAAGCCCTGATTTTATGGAATCGAGGCATTAAGGTTTGAATCAAAGTTCATTACCTTTTCTTGACAGGGAGTTGTAGGCTACCACTATCTTTAGTCCTAGAGGACGTTAATTATAGCCCGTGGGCACTTCATCCTTAAGGGATGATTATTTAAATAAGGGATTTAGAATAACCCAATCTAAGAATGACTTATGTGATTTTATCGAATCACATTTGTCAAGCATGTTAATATGCTTTCAGATGTTTAACACGGATTTGAATCTTTTGAATAGGTTTTACCATATTGGCCATGTCTGCAACGATATTTAGGCTAGGTTTTACCTTTAAGATTCTCTTTAATATTTAACGCAGAACAATCCTAAATTGAGATGTTAACAAGGATCTGAATCTAATTCAGGAACTACCATCTTGGCCCTGTCTTTAGGTGACATACGGCTAGGTCTTGTCCTTTTTAGATTTTGCCATTTTATTATAATGGTAGATCTTATAATATAGGAATCTAACCGTCCCATTAAAATTTAAACAAGTACATGGTTGCCCTAAACGGGACTTCTAACAGAAAATGACTTGCCCATGCAAGGGCTAATCAGGAAATAACAAAGGAAACAAAATATAACGAATTAGGATTATTCCTATGTTCTTGTCTAGACTCAAGAATGTGCAACTGTGTAACTGAGATTAAACATAAAAGGCTAGCGTTTATTTCACTCAGTGTTGGCTCTGATACCAACCTGTCACACCACGATATTTCCACGTATTACCGGTGGGCCCGGTGGGGAGTATCGTGACGTAGTTGATATCATCATAGTCAAACAACACAAATTATAAATGCACAACGGAAGCAAAAGATAGATTCATTTCAACTTGAATAAATTGTAATATTAAGTATCACAAGATAGTTGAAACAGATCCACAGGCAGATCAAATAAAAAGGAAAACTGTTCAACAGACTTTGACATCTAGAGCTTGCGAGAGTTAATTATTGATGCCTGGAGTAGCCAGCCTATTACGTATAGTACCTGCACTTAGTATTTTTGGAAAATACGTCAGTTTACACTGGTAAATACAACTTAACTGACTCATTTTGAAAAGAGTTTGAAAATTAATTTGAATGCACTTCGGCAAAAATATTTTTATAACTTGGGATAATTATTTGAAAATAATCTTGTATACAGTTTTACTTATTTGTCGTCCATTAGGGCCGGTTTATAGGGCCGGTCTTGATTAACTGACACGCCACAGGTATAATACCCACAAGGTTATTTCCTTTAAGTGGGCTACCAGTTTTTACATATGCATCTGTCAGGTGTACGCCTACACCCCGTGCTTAGGTCGTGGCCATTTCTTTAAATGATGCCAAGGATATCCGGGACATGGTCATTTAATCCCCAAAAGCCATACACCAAATAATACATATTAAACAGGTTATGTAAATACATCAATCACAATACGATTTAAATGACTACATACACCCGACCAAGCGGTACTTTTATAGTACCGTATCCCAAGCCCGTATAGGGAAAATAAGTTAAGAGTATTTAGCTAAGCAAAGTATAAAGCAAATACAGCAAGTGCACGTAGCTTTTACTGGGCTCCTAATCTGGAACGAAGGTTTTTAATAACCTATTATAATCCTAACGGGTCTTTAATTAAGCTTAGACTTAGACCGGTTAGTTTTCAAAAGGAAGATACGGTCCAAAACGTATGATAAAGCGAAGACCGGTTTAGAATGTGGTTTTGACCCAACAAGCATGCATGCTTGTTTAATATGGGTAACTTAAACACATTCTGGATTTTGAGACAAAAACGATATGGTTTGACCTGTTTCGGCTAATATATGCAAATTAATTACATACGCCGATCCGAACGTGAAAAGTGCATAACGGGTAAACAAATGAGTCATATGCAAGTTTCCTTAGTTAATATGCCCTAAATATGTTGTGACATCAGTAAGATATCTCCTATTATGCCCCAAATGTATTTAAACTCAAATTATGCCTCGTAAGGGCATTTTGGTCATTTAAAAAGGTTATAAAAGAGTTTAAATATAATTCTGAGTTTCGGGTCTGATGTAATCAGTAAAATTACTTAATTTACCAAGTTATATCAGTAGGGTATAACCTATATGTGAAATTTATCATTTCTAACCATACTATGCACCAAAAGGGCATTTTGGTAATTTCACCTAAGGTTTAAAGGTCAAATCCGGAATCTGACTTCAAAAACATTTACATACTATTAGAATATAAAAGCTTACTTAAATTACCAGTAGGTATCAAGTCTTACATATCTAATATGGTTCTAATACATACTATGCGTTAAAAATGCTTAAAAACGCTTAAAAAGGCGATTTTGAGCTATTTCTGGGTTTTAAAGGGAAGCTAATATTTTTATTATTACAGAAGGCTTAAAATATTCTATTTATCATATTAGATCAGTAGAAAAAGGTTTGGTATCAAAAGGTTTGGTAAAACTCATTTTATAGCTTAAAAGGGTAAAACCGACAACTACCGAATTAAGCTTAGAACTCTAGGTTATGCTCAGTCTAAAAATAAATAAAAATCTCAAAAAATCCCAAAATATTATTTTACATCAGTGGGTAAAAAGTTTGGTATCAAAAATCGGGTTTAGATAGGTTATATGCTAATTATTTGGTTTAATTACTAAAAAGCTTTCTAATTACGCTAATGAGCATAACTCTTAATCTAGACCTCAAACTGATGCCAAATTTTAGGTACAAGTTTATAAATTAGTACCTAAGGTTTCTACTCTTTTATATTTTCAAAATTCATGTTTTAAGGTCATATGGGCATAATAGTCAACATTTAAGCATTTAACGGAAATATGCATATGAATCAGATAACTAATGAACCAAGTTGTATAATCACATTCTTTCACAATTAGCTTCGTATGATCCATGATTTATTCGTTTAAGGGTATGCACATCATGTAGGGTTATTGAAAGATATATTTATTCATTGTTGACATTTTGAACCCCTTTTACACACGTAGATTCCTTGTTTGTTAACTTTAGTCCCTCTAAATCAATCCTTTGCACTTTTTAAGTCCATGACACATGTCGATATATTATTGGACATAAATTTTAGAGGTGTTACATATTATCTCCTTCTCGAACCCTTATGTACCATGGCATCATCACTGATCTTCGGCAACAACATAAAAAAAAACCCCGAATACCTCTTGCACTCACTTCAATTATTTTCACGTAAGTTACTTTGAATAAATTCTCCGTGGTGCACCCAACACACGTGATCCTAGAATTTGAGCAATTTGGCCTTTAACAAAACTACCTTAACACAATTCCAGTTTGGTTTATTTTACCGACCCTTCGTTTCTTGCGTATGACATTCGTGTCCATTCGGGTAACCTCAAAATATACATTAGATACACTTGATTTGTGAAGTGTTGGCTACTTAATATTCAGATCACTCCATGATAACAACTTGCTGCCTTCTATAAGTCACTCAAATTCAGACATGTTGAAACTCACCAAAAATATATTTTGTGCACCCCCCCCCCCCCGCCATGCATGTTAATATATCAATTAATGTTATACCAATGTATGGGACACTGGTGCTCCAACACTCGTGAGCATTTCGCCTGCCTATCATAACTTGTTACAACCTCCTCAGAATACGAATTGACATATATCAGTGTTGTCCTCTCTGATAGCCTAACCGGAATCTCTAAACTAAACCCTTGTATATGTTTCACTCCGATGTATCACGTTCTTTTCGAGCCATCGTAGCTTCGCGTACTAAATCATCAACATTAGTATCACTTCAGTGACGACAAATATACCAAGTGACTAGGCATGTTACGAACTTAGTGAAAGGAAATGGAACCACCAGAATTCAATACCATGGTACCATCTTGGTGTTGCATCATTTCTTCACTTTTGTGTATACTTATATTGTAAGCGACCCCAATAACTCTTGATCGTCACACTTATGTGCACCTACTCTTGCCGGAATCGATTTGATTGATACGATAATTGACTATCCTATACCTATGTATATAATTCCTTGAAACTTGCCCGAATGAACAATTGAATCATCTCAATCATGTAGCCTGATTTTTACCTCATCTTGTTATACCGTCATATATCTTGACGCACTCTTTAGCAATGAACTTGCAACCATCGTTTAAAAATACCATAATCTAAATTTCGAGGATGAAATTTCTTCAACAAGGGGATGATGTGACAACCTGATTTTTTTTTCTTTTCTTTCTCTCAAACATTAGTAACACTGTCCAAACATTAGCGACACTAATCAATTTTCGGGCCAAAAATGCTTTCAACAAGGGGATGATGTGACACCCTACAATTTCAGGTTAACAACGTTAACAGAAACTCCGTTATCTCAATCACTCATTCATACAGTACACTTGATTATGGTTAATTAAGTGTGTTGGTTATTGCACAAATACTCACACAACAGTAATTCAGAGAATTACATAATCACACAGGGTAGACAACCGGAATAGTATCCCCAAGCAATTAAATAAATATATATATTTAGTGAATATTAATGTTATGCGACTTACATGTTTATTTTGTGAACTTCCGTGAAACCGCGTATGTTAACATGTTAGTGATTTTTTTTAGCAAATCTGATATAAAGCGCATCTTCAAATTTATTTAGTTTTATTCTAGATAATAACGGCCCACGACGGGTAAAACCTATTATTCAACTGACAATTCTAGCCAAACATATTTGATTTAACAAATATATATGTACCAAATACCCGTTTGGTGAAATTTATATAACCAGCGTATCTAGTTTATTTCATTATCGTTTAGCGAGCAAATTTTGAAAAATAATCGACACGCATGACGGTTAAATAGGTTCGTATTCGCGGTATGGACCCATTTAACTCAACCTAGGTATAAAAACATCTCAAACTCCTTTCTCCTTCATTTTCCTCTATCAAAACCCTAACCCCATCTTTATTTCTCTCACAAAACATAGATCTGCAAGTATAGAGAGACAAAGAGAGTGATAGCCGAGACGGATAGAGAAACGGGATATAGAGTGATGGTCGATGCATTTAGGGATGGTTAGAACTGATTTTGGTGTTGTTTGGATGCTAGTCAGCGGGTCAATCGTTGTGTCAACACAGTCAACATCGTGTTGACGGTCAACTGCGGTCGACGGTCAACTGCGGTCGACGATCAGTTCTGGAACGCGTAGTTAGAGGCGTGTGTGTGTCACTTATCGAATGTGTCATTCGGGAAGGTATATATTTTTGTATAACTATTTGTCTAATTAATGTTTAACACGTGTAGCACAATCGAGCACTAGAACCCGACCCAGAAAATAAATTTGTTGATCAGTAAATGTATTATTAGGCGTTGAACATCCGAACAATTGGATTCGTGTGTAGACTATAGTTATATATATAAACTTGAACCCAGATAATCATTTTAACTTTCGGACAACTGATATATGTATTTGGACACATTAATTTTGGTATAAAAATACATTGTCATTATCTGGGTACTCGTTTATTGGATGATGGTGACGACTTGCGTCGTCGGGTTGCTACAAAAACAGAGGAAACTCTGCCCGTTTTTTGTAGGAATCTATAAAATGACTTGTGTTTTAAAAACAAACAAAGCATCTTGGGATTCAAATAATTTTGTTGAAATAAACACATTGATTTTGGTATAAAAATACATTGTCATTATCCGGGCACTCGTTTATTGGATGATGATGACGACTTGCGTCGTCGGGTTGCTACAAAAACAGAGGAAACTCTGCCCGTTTTTCGTATGAATCTATAAAATGAATTGTGTTTTAAAAACAAACAAAGCATCTCGGGATTCTAATAATTCTGTTGAAATAAATATAAAGTATATTTATTTTAGATGATGTCTACGAGCACAAAACAAGTTTCTAGTGTTAATCTTGGCATTCAATCTTATCGGGGACGTTCTATCAAAGTAAATATAACCAATTGTATTTGTTTCGAACGTCTAAACGGGTTACCAAACATAACAAATGTTTATATCAAGCGAACATAAGTAATTCGAAACCTTTTAGTATCAAATGGACAACTGAAAATAAATATGGGTGTATATTTATTTATGACAAACATTAAACAAGATACGAGTACATTCTTTGGAATATCACTCGACTACGTGTATTCACATTAAAAGTTACAAAGATATATTTTGGTATAAAGATATATACATATCCATGCATATTAAATTATACACATATTGTTGTATTAGTATATGAATATTTTTATACACGCCTATGAGAGTACATTAACTTACTCATGGTAACGAGTACACCACCGGGTCATAGGCTTAGTGTATCAATAGAGCTCGACCACGCGCAAAACGACTTTACCCTAGTATTGGTTACTTTTGACGTGCTAAATTATTAGGGATGTCCTGGTGAATATTTCCATGCTATGCCGGTTCGTGTCGTTGACACAATACTTTTGGATATAACACGCACCCTAAGGTGAGTTCACTACTCTTTTTCAAGCATGCGTCCCAGGGAGGGACAATTGGTAAATATTTCGGGGAGGAATATTGGGTAATGGGTTTGACTGGAATGTTAAACCGGAATGTTGGAAAATACACTCACTCCTATCACCTTAAGTCCCATCTTCTACCGAAATGGTTGTCGGGGAGGCAACAGGGTTATTAGTTGATTGCGCTATTAGGTTTGGCACCCTTACACCGTACCGGGGAGGACGGGCGTGAACTAATTACCTTAAATCATGACCAATGCTTTGATAGGGGCATTGGGGACGGGCAAACAAATTGAAACCATCTTATACGGTATCGAGTTATTATCAACATTGTTTTTGGAATTGCTTTGAACTGAACTAAACATTTGGCAACTAAACATGTAACACGATTTTCAGTAAACAAAACTGTGAACTCGCTAGCGTTATGCTGATACACTTTTTCTGCATGCTTGCAGGTCTATAGGTATAATTATTTGGAACTTGTTTTCTGGGATGCTGGAGTGGTCATGGGTCGAGTTACATGGAATCACGAGACAAGTCTAATGGTTTTTATACACTTGGGTTACGAAATTCTTAACTATTGTATTATTCTTCCGCTGAATAATAAATAATGTTTTCTAACGCTTATTTTAATAGATAAAAGTTTTATTTGAAATATTGTTATGAGTTCAATGTGATTGGTGGCTAGATCCTGGTACGTCACACGCCTCGCGGGGGTTCCCGCATGTGGTATTTTGGGGGGTGTGACAAGGGGGGTTCAAGATCGGATTATCCGGTTTTCGGATATCCGAAAATTTCGGATAGTGAATATTAATATTCGAACCCGTATCCGAAATTTCGGATACGTATTCGGATATCCAAACGGATATCTAAATTCAAAAAAAATTTCAAGAAATTCTTTTGGTGCATAGATTAAAACTAAACCTATATTTGTTTTCCCAAATTTTCAACGTTAAAAACAACAAAAACAACGAACTTTTATAAATCCACATCCGAATCCGATCATTTACTATTTTTTACTATATTTCAATCTAAACATAGTGCTCAGATACTGTATATATTTTTTTAAAAAATATTAGTTTTTGGATAACGGATAATCGGTCCAAAAATTTTAGAAATCCACTTCTGAATCCGAATCCGAAAATTTGGATTTTCGGATATATTGGATTCGGTTTCGGATCTGGATTTTTTGAACAGCCCTACTCGTGCTAATAACACTGATTGCAACCATTAACATTGTTTATCATCATGTAAAGGTGTTACTATATACCATAAGAGAAGGCCATCGCTTTGTAAGAATTGTTGAAAAATGTCTAGATGTGGACGGTGAATGGGTAAAGTTAAGAAAAGCACCAAGGCAGGTATGGACATAAGTTGAATTTTACCAAACTTGGCTATCAATAGATCTTCAAAAGGAGGCATGTAAAGGAAGTTCATCACAGGATACTCTTAAATGGTTGGGCGTAGAAGCAGGAAAAAATGTTTTACAGTTATAGAGAAGCCAAAACGCAAGTGTATATTTATCACTTTACGAGCTTATACTTGCAAGCTCCATGCATAGAATAAGTCTGACTACAGTGATGCACTTCAATGTGCAAGCAAATTGGCCAAATAATGAAGAACTGTTTGCATGGGTATCGAGTATGATTGTAGAAGTTTTATCCCCTTGCTTGACGAACTTACAATGAGTAATAAAACTGACGAGTCATCAACAAGCCTTAGAGAAAAGAGAAGAAAGCACAGAGACTACAGCTCAGAATCTTGGTCAATCCAAAAAGGTTCTTAAAATCCTTAAATGGCGCCAAATTCCTAACACTGATAAGTGGTGTCAACTTGGGGTGTTCAAGGTCGGATTATCCGGTTTCCGTATATCCAAAAATTTCAGATAGTGTATATTAATATTCGAACCCGTATCCGAAATTTTGGATATGGATTCAGTTATCCAAACGGATATCCGAAATCATAAAAATTTAAAAAAAAAATCGTTTGGTGCATAGATTAAATTTAAACCTATATTCTCTTTTCCAAATTTTCAACGTTAAAAACAACTAACTTTTATAAATCCACATCTGAATCCAATAATTTGCTACTTTTTACTATATTTCAGTCTAAACATAGTACTAATATACTATATATATATTTTTAAAAAATATATTAGCTTTCGGGTATCGGATAATCCGATTACCCAAAAATTTTAGAAATCCACATTTGAATCGAAATCCGAAAATTTGGATTTTTTTGATATTTCGGATTCGGTTTCGGATCCAGATTTTTTTTAACACCCTACTCGCGCTAGTACCACTTACTAACCATTAACATTGTATATGATCATGTAAAGGTGTTACTATATAGCATAAGAAAAGGCCTCCACTTTGTAAGAATTGTTGAAGAATGTCTTGATGTGGACGGTGAATAGGTAAACTTAAGAAAAGCACCAAGGCAGGTGTGGACACAAGTTGAAGTTTACCAAAATTGGCTATCAACAGATCTTAAAAAGGAGGCACGTAAAGGAAGTTCATCACGGGATATTCATAAATGGTTGGGCGAAGAAGTAGGAAAAAATGTGTTACAATTAAAAAGAAGCCAAAACGAAAGTGTATATTTATCACTTTACGAGTTTATACTTGCAAGCTCCTTGCATAGAATAAGTCTCAATATAGTGATGCACTACAATGAGCAAACAAATTGCCCATATAATGAAGAACTATTTGAATGGATATCGAGTATGATTGCAGATGTTTTATCCTTACCATGAGTAATAAAAATGACGTGTCGTCATCAAGGCATAGAGAAAAGACGACAAAGCAAAGAGACTGCAACTCGGCTTCTTGGTCAATCCAAAAAGGTTCTTAAAATCCTTATAGGGCGCCAAATTCCTAACATTGACAAGTGGCGTCAACAACCCGATTTTTTTTCTTTTCTTTCTCCCCGGAAAAAATGTGTTATAGTTAAAAAGAAGCCAAAACGCAAGTGTATATTTATCACTTTACGAGGTTATACTTGCAAGCTCCTTGAATAGAATAAGTCTGACTATAGTGATGCACTACAATGAGCAAACAAATTGGCCGAATAATGAAGAACTATTTGAATGGATATCGAGTATGATTGCAGATGTTTTATACTTACCATGAGTTATAAAAATGACGTGTCATCATCAAGCCATAGAGAAAAGAGGACAAAGCATAAAGACTGCAACTCGGCTTCTTGGTCAATCCAAAAAGGTTTTTAAAATCCTTATAGGGCGCCAAATTCCTAACATTGAGAAGTGGCGTCAACTAGGGGTGTTCAAGATTTGATTATCCGGTTTTCGGATATCCGAAAATTTCAGATAGTGAATAATAATATTCATATTCGAACCCATATCCAAAATTTCGGATATGGGTTCGGATATACAAACGGATATCCAAATTCATAAAAATTTTCAAAAAATTCTGTTGGTGCATAGATTAAAACTAAACCTATATTTGTTTTTCCAAATTTTCAACATTAAAAACTATGAACTTTTATAAATCCAAATCTGAATCCGATCATTTACTATTTTTTACTATATTTCAATCTAGAGATTTTTACATATTTCCCCCTCCTAAGCCTACTTATTACGTATTTCCCCAAACCAGAAAATCAATTTTATAGTTCCCCTTTTTTTAGAAATTACCCAATTACCCTCAAATAAACAATCTGATATATCTCGTATATCCCCAGTTGGTATAAATCCATTATAAAAATGGGGACACACGAATGCATAAAACCATCAATATAATTCTCTGGAGTTAATTACTATTTTCGTCCCTGTGGTTTGTCAAAAATCACTATTTCAGTCCTTTAGTTTAAAAATTGCGATTTCAGTCCCTGTGGTTTCACTTTCGTAACCATTTCAGTCCATGTGGTTTTACTTTCGTAACCATTTCAATCCATTTATTCTGTTAGTACAAGGACTGAAATGGTTACGAGGTGGACTGAAATAGTTACGAAAGTGAAACCACAGGGACTGAAATCGCAATTTTTAAACTAATGGACTGAAATAGTGATTTTTGACAAACCACAGGGACGAAAACAGTAATTAACTCTAATTCTCTGCAGATTTTCTGGGATAAAAACTCAAGAATTCTTCACCGTTTCTTGAACTTGGTTCTCAAAAAGGCAAGAAATGACCAACTTTTCTTCATATATTATTATATCACCTTTTCTTTGAGTTAAAGAAGATAAATTACTTGAATTTGGAGTTGTTTATTGTTGTGGGTTTTGTTTATAATTGGAATTTAAAATGGGTTTATGATCAAATAACTTGAAATCAAGATTAGGGTTCTTCCTGTTACACCTTTTTATGTTTGATGTTTGCTTTAGTTTACATTTTTCATGAATTATAGTTTAATTTTCAGTAATTAAAGTGAGTTTTGCTTTAGTTATACTGGGCTTGAATCAAAATTGATGATTGATTAGTTAAGAATCATACTCTAGAGCTCTTGTTGTTCGTTGTTTGTTCACATTTTAGGGTTCTTGTTCTTCAGTTTTGTGAAAATAGTTGCGAAAAGGTTATAAATTGACACTTCTTTCTGCTTATTAATGGAGCTTTAGTTCTTCATCATATAGGGTTCTTGTTAATTTTGTGAAAATAAGTTGTAAAAAGCGTATGAATTGACACAAATTTCTGCTTATTCTTGATCTTTAACTCTTCATCATCTGGGGTTCTTGTCTAATCTTGAGAAAATCACAAAATCTTGTTTAATCTTTAATGAAACCCTTCAAGTTCATCTCCCAACAATCGATTCTTCGCTTAAATGCGAGATATATATGTTGAGCACGGTGCGAAATTATTATGAAGATCAGTTGTTAGGGTTTACTGTAATCCCCTTGTCCGAAATCATCATGAAAAATAGAAAGTTAGATAAAGAGTTCACTTTATCCTCAACTGATTTGTTCCACTCGCCTTCGGGCTTCCTTCATCTGTCGTTTTCATACACCGGAGTCTCCCCTGACGTAATGACCATCCCGCCGCCGCATACCGCCAAGGGAGCCGCTGATACTGATTCGGAATTAACCGATTTCGACAAAATCGAGTTCCCGGATCCTAAAGTTGTAAAAACCGGTTTTCGCTTGCTTTCTATTGGTGTTTTGAGGATAATAAGGTTGTTTTTGCTCCTGATGAAGTTTGAGAAAGTTGGGTTCACTGTTAAAGATAGTACTGCATTTGTGTAAGTAGTTGACACACTATCATATATATCATCTGGTGCATGATTATAAATACAGGTAATATTATTATGAATTGCATGGACATTGTGAAATTGTGATTATTTGTAGCAGGTTCTCTAGTAGCAAAGTCAAAGTAGAACTTGTTATTTTTTTTTTAATTTGTTTGTTCATGTGAACAGTTTGGTTATATTTTTCATGTGCAAAGTGTCCATTGGATTTAGTGTCGATATTAGACCAGGTGACAAGCCTAAAAACGACAAAAATGTCCACGTTGTGGTGAGTATGGACACCGTGAACGGAATTTATGTTTTTTTGAACCGAATCTATTATGAACGGAATCTATGTTTTTGAACGAAATTTATGTTTTTATTATGCGTATTATGGTTTTGTGTGTATTGTTTGACAAGAGTAAGAAGTAGAAGAATTGGAGTTAATCTGGGTAAATATGTAATTGATTTTACATATTAGAATGGGGAAATATGTAAATATTCATTTAATAAGTCATTAAGGGTAAAATAGTTATAAATAAGAGTCATTTAAATGAAAAGCGGAAATATGTAATATATATGAGTTAGGGAGGGGAAATATGTAATTGATTTTTTGGTTTGGGAAAATACATAATAAGTAGGCTTAGGTGGGGGAAATATGTAAAAATCCCTTCAAATCTAAACGTAGTGCTCATATACTATATATATTTAAAAAAAATATTAGTTTTTGGATAACGGATAATCAGTCCAAAAATTTTAGAAATCCACATATGAATCCGAATCCGAAAATTCGGATTTTCGGATATATCGGATTCGGTTTCGGATCTGGATTTTTTGAACAGCCCTACTCGTGATAATAACACTGATTGCAACCATTAACATTGTTTATGATCATGTAAAGGTGTTACTATATAGCATAAGAGAAGGCCTCCACTTTGTAAGAATTGTTGAAGAATGTCTAGATGTGGACGGTGAATCGGTAAAGGTAAGAAAAGCACCAAGGCGGGTGTGGACATAAGTTGAAGTTTACGAAACTTGGCTATCAATAGATCTTCAAAAGGAGGCATGTAAAGGAAGTTCATCACAGGATATTCTTAAATGGTTGGGCGAAGAAGCAGGAAAAAATGTTTTACAGTTACAGAGAAGCCAAAACGCAAGTGTATATTTATCACTTTGCGAGTTTATACTTGCAAGCTCCATGCATAGATTAAGTCTGACTATAGTGATGCACTTCAATGTGCAAGAAAATTGGCCTAATAATGAAGAACTTTTTGAATGGGTATCGAGTATGATTGCAGATGTTTTATCCCCTTGCTTGACGAACTTACCTTGATTAATAAAACTGACGAGTCATCGTCAAGCCTTAGAGAAAAGAGGAGAAAGCACAAAGACTACAGCTCAGTATCTTGGTCAATCCAAAAAGGTTCTTAAAAATCCATAAATGGCGCCAAATTCCTAACATTGATAAGTGGCGTCAACTAGGGGTGTTCAAGATCGGATTATCTGATTTCCGGATATCCAAAAATTTCGGATAGTGAATATAAATATTCGAACCCGTATCCGAAACTTTGGATATGGATTCGGTTATCCAAACGGATATCCGAAACCATAAAAATTTTCAAAAAATTCGTTTTGTGCATAGATTAAAACTAAACCTATACTCTCTTTTCCAAATTTTCAACATTAAAAACAACTAACTTTTATAAATCCACATCTGAATCCGAAAATTTACTGCTTTTTACTATATTTCAATCTAAACATAGTGCTAGTATACAGTATATATTTTTAAAAAATATATTAGCTTTCGGATATCGGATAATCCGATTATCCGAAAATTTTTGAAATCCACTTTTAAATCCAAATCCGAAAATTCGGATTTTTGGATATTTTGGATTCGGTTTCGGTTCCAGCTTTTTTTGAACACCCCAACTCGTGCTAGTACCACTTACTAACCATTAACATTGTATATGATCATTTAAATATGTTACTATATAGCATAAGAAAAGGCCTCCATTTTGTAAGAATTGTTGAAGAATGTCTTGATGTGGACAGTGAATCGGTAAACTTAAGAAAAGCACCAAGGCGGGAGTGGACATAAGTTGAAGTTGACCAAAATTGGCTATCAACATATCTTAAAAAGGAGGCATGTAAAGGAAGTTCATCACAGGATATTCATAAATGGTTGGGCGAAGAAGTAGGAAAAAATGTGTTACAGTTACAAAGAATCCAAAACGCAAGTGTATATTTATCACTTTACGAGTTTATACTTGCAAATAAGTCTGACTATAGTGATGCACTACAATGAGCAAACAAATTGGCCGAATAATGAAGAACTATTTGAATGGATATCGAGTATCATTGCAGATGTTTTATCCTTACCATGAGTAATTAAAATGACGTGTCATCATCAAGCCATAGAGGAAAAAAGACGAAGCATAGAGACCGCAACTCGGCTTCTTGGTCAATCCAAAAAGCTTCTCAAAATCCTTATTGGGCGCCAAATTCCTAACATTGACAAGTGGCGTCAACTAGGGGTGTTCAAGATCGGATTATCTGATTTCCGGATATCCAAAAATTTCGGATAGTGAATATTAAAATTCAAACCCGTATCCGAAACTTTGGATATGGATTCGCTTATCCAAACGGATATCCGAAATCATAAAAATTTTCAAAAAATTCGTTTTGTGCATAGATTAAAACTAAACCTATATTCTCTTTTCCAAATTTTCAACGTTAAAAACAACTAACTTTTATAAATCCACATCTGAATCCGAAAATTTACTGCTTTTTATTATATTTCAATCTAAACATAGTGCTAGTTTACAGTATATATTTTTAAAAAATATATTAGCTTTCGGATATCGGATAATCCGATTATCCGAAAATTTTTGAAATCCACTTTTAAATCTAAATCCGAAAATTCGGATTTTTGGATATTTCGGATTCGGTTTCGATTCCAGCTTTTTTTGAACACCCCAACTCGTGCTAGTACCACTTACTAACCATTAACATTGTATATGATCATGTAAATATGTTACTATATAGCATAAGAAAAGGCCTCCATTTTGTAAGAATTGTTGAAGAATGTCTTGATGTGGACGGTGAATCGGTAAACTTTAGAAAAGCACCAAGGCGGGAGTGGACATAAGTTGAAGTTTACCAAAATTGGCTATCAACATATCTTAAAAAGGAGGCATGTAAAGGAAGTTCATCATAGGATATTCATAAATGGTTGGGCGAAGAAGTAGGAAAAAATGTGTTACAGTTATAAAGAATCCAAAACGCAAGTGTATATTTATCATTTTACGAGTTTATACTTGCAAATAAGTCTGACTATAGTGATGCACTACAATGAGCAAACAAATTGGCCGAATAATGAAGAACTATTTGAATGGATATCGAGTATGATTGCAGATGTTTTATCCTTACCATGAGTAATAAAAATGACGTGTCATCATCAAGCCATAGAGAAAAAAGGACGAAGCATAGAGACCGCAACTCGGCTTCTTGGTCAATCCAAAAAGCTTCTCAAAATCCTTATTGGGCGCCAAATTCCTAACATTGACAAGTGGCATCAACTTGGGGGTGTTCAAGATCTGATCTGATTATCCGGTTTTCGGATATCCAAAAATTTCAGATAGTGAATATTAATACAGTGAATATTAATATGAATCCGTATCTGAAATTTCGGATACGGACTCGGATATCCGAATTTATAAAAAATAAAAAAAATCCGTTTCGTGCATAGATTAAAACTAAACTTATATTCTATTTTCCAAATTTCCAACATTGAAAACTAAAAACATATATAAATCAACTTCCGAATCCGATTATTTGCTATTTTTTTACTATTTTTTACTATATTTCAAACTAAATATAAGGCTCATATACTATATATATTTATAAAGGAATTAGTTTCGGATATCGATTATTATCCAAAAATTTTGAAATCCATATCCAAATCCGAAAATTCGGATTATCCGGTTTTTGGATATCAAATTTTCGGATATCCAAAATTTCGGATAACCGAAATTTCGAATATTTTGGGTTCAGATTTTCAGATACTTCGGATTCGGTTTCGGATCTGTATTTTTTTAACACCCCTAGCGTCAACAAACAAACCCGGAGTCCAGTATTCAATTGTGGTGCGTCTTTAGCTTTAGCTGTAACTCAAGGTAGTTCTTCAAGTTCTAATGAATTATAACTATTATATAATAAGCGTGGATGCATTTAGTTCTCTAGGATTATGGCTCTGTCGAAGTTGCAGGTTAATCTGGATGGGTCAAATTTAGGTCATTGATACAGATTAGAAGCGGGTTTGAACAAGTCAGAAGTTAAGTTGTTTATGTCACATGTTTTTAGTGTTTGTTTGTTAATTCAAGTAGTGGGTCAAATAAACATGGGATAGTGCATGTATTTTAGGAAATTATATGTTATAGGGTTAGTGTATTTTGGGTCTATTTAATGTAACTTTGCAGTGAATGAAAAATGGGTTCTGTAGCAGCAAATTCTCTATATTCGTTTAAGTGTTCTTTTGTCTGAAAATTCTGAATCCCCAAAAAATAAGTATTATGTAATAAGTGTGGATGCATTTAGTTCTAAACGGTTACGGCTCTGTCGAAGTTTGATGTTTGCGGGATTCTGTTAGAAAATTTTGATTTATATCCTAATTTTATTAATTAAGTTGTATTATTATTTATATCATAGGTAGCGATGGTTAGGGGGGACGGGGCGCCCCTGATGGCCACCCATATTGATCACGCGTGGAATGCAAGAAGCGTGATAGTGAGCACGCGTTTTACATCTTTGTATGGTGAGTTGTTTTTAATGGTAGATGTTTGTGTGGTGGGTGATGGGCATTTCCACTAAAATCCATCACTAGTGATGGAATAATGCTCGATGACATGGCGTAAATTGATCGGATGTTGATGTTATGAGTGATAAGTGAGTGGTGAGTGATGGGAGCCCCTACCCCCTTATGTTACTTATGCGCCTTGTTCCCTAAGGCAACATAGGGTATAAATACCCGTAAACCCGTCATTGGTAACCTAATAATCTTGTATATAGTTCACAAATTCTTTCTCACAAATCTCTCTCAATCAAACTTGTGAATTGTGTTTATACATTATCATCCTACAATTGGCATGGGAGCCACGTTGAAGAATCACCCAAAGATCATTCATTATCCCTGTTTTATGAAATAAAACTCATCCCTGTTTTAGCAAAATCATCGAGAAACTCATGAGAACAAAATCGAAAACAAAGAACGTGATTGTTGTTTCAGACTTCATCGCCAACATCAATCGATCAAAAGGATCAACAATTTTAAATCCCAGAACCATTTTTTAAAAACTCAATCGGAAAACAGTTTTTTTTTCAGCGAAACTCCGACAAATTAGAAAACCCGTAGGTCCACTTGGAGGATCAAGAAACCTACTTCCTTATTTATACAACACACTTACGAGTGCGAAATCCACGTAAGAATGCAACCTAAGCAAAGTATAACACACACAAGTAACCAATATTCACTATCTTGATTAATATGAAGAGAATAGGTACAAACACATACACACAATGTTTGGACAGATTCTTTGTGCTCTCTTGATCTTACTATGTTACAAGTCCTGTTTTGTTTTTATACACAAAGACTTCTGCAGACCCACGAAACATAACTGGGCCCAAACATTATCCCAAAGCCCACGAAGCATTGGACATTCTTCGTGATGTCCAAAACCAGCGAACAACCATAGATGAGGAATGTTCTTCGTTGATGTTGGTTCTTCGGTAAGGTACATTCTTCGTCCAATCATGACAATTTTATACTCATGAAATACTAAGATCAATGAAAGAGGTAGGCCCAATAGAACATTCGGAATTTTCCTGAGGTGCATGGCCCAAAAGCATGAATTCTTCATTACCATTTGCATGGCAGTTTATGCAATATTTAATTCTTGCATGCATTTAGTCAAAAGACATGACATCAACATGACATCATCATGGTGATGTCAGCTCGCGGCTCTTCGTGCTTCGTGTGTCAATCTCTCGGGCGCACGACGAAGGAATGTCGCGACGTCGGTCTTGAACCAAACCGAACCGAACCGAGCCATATCCACACAAAACTGCATCAACAAAAACGAAACAGTGAAACTCCAAATCGAAAATTAACGGTTAATTTCTAAATCCCTTTAACGTATGCAAAGAATTGAATATAAAAATCCTTGTTCAAAATCGAAATCACAGTTTTTGTTATCCCCTGTTCGAACTTAAATCGTTTTTGTGAAAAAACAAAATCAATTTTTGAAATCTGTTAGACTTCAGATCCGAAAAGAAACAAATAGTTTTTCTCAAATTTAGATAGAATCAGATTTTTTCAAAGCATGATTCGATCAATTAAGTATTCGATTAAACAAGACTAAAATAAACGAAATCGTTTGAATTGAATTCCAAACAGTTTGTCCGAATCAATTTTGATTTCGTTCAAATCTGTATTTTTAAAGGAACGAACACTGAGAATTGGGTGATTAGGGCAAAAGGTTTGGGAAATTTAACTCTTGAAAGTCAAGTTACGTGTTTTAAAGATAAGGTACTAACTAGATCTTTAAAGAAAAAAGAAATTGGGAAATGAGATAAACTGAATTATTTTCTTCATTTTATTCAGCATTACAATATATAGATAAACATAACAATTAACCCTAAAGCCCATAAGTAATTGGTTAGGCCTAAAATGTCTGGTTTATAACACTCCCCCTCAGACATTTAGAATTATACACAGTTTAACAACATAATTCATGATGATGTTAAATAGGTACTTTAGGACCTGAATAAATAAACTGATACTACTGGATTAGCTATGCTGCCTCATTAAAAACCTTTCTAACAAAACCCAGTAGGACAAAACTTAATTAAGGGAAAAAGGGTATAGCGTGTATAATTCTCCCCCTGAATTCAACAAATATCTTTCAATCTACGAAGACCGATCTTGTGTGATAGTTGCTCGAAACTGCTTCTAGGTAAAGATTTCGTGAACAGGTCAGCTAGATTTTCACTTGACTTAATCTTGCGAACATCAATTTCCCCTTCTTTTTGCAAGCCATATGTTGAGAAATATTTTGGTGAGATGTGCTTTGTTCGATCACCCTTGATATAACCTTCTCAGATTGGAGCTATGCAAGCAGCATTGTCTTCATGAATTATTATCGGCTCCTTCTTGATCTGTTCTAATCCGCATGCTTCTTGTATGTGATTAATCATTGATCTCAACCACACACATTCTCGACCGGCATCATATAGTGCTATCAATTCGGCATGATTTGATGACGTTGCTGTAAGTGTTTGCTTAGTTGACTTCCAAGAAATTGCTGTACCACCATATGTGAATACATAACCTGTTTGAGATTTTGCTTTATGTGGATCTACTAGATATCCAGCATCGGCATACCCAACAAATTGGAGCTTTTAATATTTTTGGTAGAAAAGACCTAAGTCTTGTGTCGCGCAAATATACCTGAATATGTGTTTTATTCCATTCCAGTGTCTACGTGTTGGATTTGAACAATATCTCGCTACTACATGTACCGAGAATGCAATATCTGGTCTCGTGTTATTTGCAAGATACATAAGGGCACCGATCACACTTAAGTATGGTACTTCTGCACCAAGTACTTCTTCGCCTTCTTCTTGAGGGCGGTAAGGATCCTTATGTAGATCTAGCGGTCGGACAACCATGGGTATGCTAAACGGATGACCTTTGTCCATATTAAAACGTACTAATATCTTCTGGATGTAGTTTGACTGATGGACGAATGTACCATTACGTAAATGCTCGAACTGCAATCCGAGACATAATTTTGATGTACCAAGGTCTTTCATCTCAAATTCTATCTTTAATATATTAGCACAGCTTTTTCTATCTCTTCAGAAGCGCTCCGATGATGTTTATATCATCTACATAGACTGCTATTATAGTGAATTTTGAGTGTATTCTTTTTATAAAGACACATGGGCTGATTACATCAGACATATATCCTTCTTTTTCGAGATATTCACTGTGTCAATTATAACACATACGACCAGATTGTTTGAGACCATATAGAGATCCCTGGAGCTTTATAGAACACAATCTCAAGGTGTTGATTTTAATGCTTCAGGCAATTTTAATCCTTTAGGGATTTTCATGTAGATGTCATTTTCAAGTGTCCTGTATAAGTATGCGGTGAAGAAATCCATTAGTCTCATATGAAGTCCTTCAGAGACTGTGAGGCCGATTAGGAACATAAGGATTATCGCATCCACTACAGGGGAATACGTTTCCTCATAATCAACTCCTGGGATTTGGGAAAACCCTTGTGCTACAAGTCGAGCCTTATATTGTACAATCTCATTTTTTTCATTTCTCTTTATTGCAAACACCCATTTATAACCTACTAGTTTGACGTCTATGGGTGTTCGGACGACAGGTCCAAAAACATGTCGCTTTTCTAGCGAATTTAATTCGGCATTTATGGCTTCTTGCCATCTTGACCATTCGTTTCTGTGCATGCACTCTTCTAAAGTTTTAGGTACATAATCATTTTCATTGATTACATCCGTTGAGATAGCATATGCAAATACATCATCAACATGTGTTTTATTCCGGTTCCACATTGTACTATCTTGTACATAATTAATTGAGATCTCATTTTCATTCGATACCGGTGTTTCTTCTGAAACTTCATTTTCATTTTTATCTGGAATCGTAACTGTCTCTTCTGGGACATTTACCTCCGCTGGGGTTTCATTTCCAACCTTTTGTGAGTTTTCACCAACTGCGTTACTTTGCTCTTTTTGTTTCCGTGGGTTCTTGTCTTTGGAACCGATTGGTCTCCCACATTTTCGTTGTATAGTAATCGCTTCCGGGATTACTTCAATTCGAGTAGGTGCATTTGATGTTGGTATATGTGACTTTGTCACTCTATTCGTATTCGCGAATGCATCTGGTAATTCATTTTCTATTCTTTGCAAATGTATAATCTATCGGACTTCATATTCACATTGACCACTTCGAGGGTCGAGATTTGATAGCGATGATGCATTCCACATTATTTCTTGTGTTACCGTCTTTCTTTGTTCTTATCTCCCCCTAAGATTGGGAACATTGTTTCATTAAAATGACAGTCAGCATACCGTGCTATAAAGATGTCTCACGTCATTGGTTCTAAGTATTTAATAATAGACAGGGAGTTAAAACCAATACAGATACCCAGTCTTCTTTGGGGCCCCATTGTAGTACGTTGTGGTGGCGCTATTGGTACGTATACCGCATAACCAAAAATTCTAAGGTGGGACAAACTTGGTTCTCGTGTGGAGACCAGTTGCAATGGGGAGTATTCGTGATCACCAGTTGGTCTCAATCTAATCAGTGCAGCGGCATGCAAAATAGCATGGCCCTATGCAGAAGATGGTAGTTACATCTCATTAGAAGCGGTCTAGCGATTATTTGTAATCGTTTAATCAAAGACTAAGCTAAACCGTTTTGTGTGTGAACATGAGGTATGGCATGTTCAACATTAATCCCAATCGACATATAATAGTCATTAGAAGCTTGGGATGTGAACTCTCCTGCATTGTCCATCCGGATATTTTTAATTTGATTGTCCGCGAAATTAGCTCTCAATTGTATGATTTAAAGCCAAAAGTCGGGCAAATGCTACATTTCGAGTAGCTAAAAGACTCACATGTGACCACCTTGAAGATGCGTTAATTAAGACCAAGAAATAGTGGAATTGTCCACACGGAGGATGGACAGGCCCACAAATATCCCCTTGGATTCTTTCTAAAAATGAGGGGGTTTCATGTATCAACTTAGTTTGTGATGGCCGAGTTATAAGTTTGCCCAGAGAGCATGCTGCACATGATAAATCTTGTGGTAGCAAAACTTTTAAATTTTTTAGAGGGTGCCCGGTTGCACTTTTGATTATACGTCTCATCATTATGCTACCGGGGTGACCTAGACGGTCATGCCATATATTGAATGTGTCTTTATCTAATAACTTCTGGTTATTCGCCATATATGGTTCGATAGGATTGATATTAGTACAATACAATCCAGAGGATAAGGCTTCTAGTACTTCAACAATGGTTTCTTGGCCATTTTTGTTTGAAGTAATTTGAAGATATTTAATATTATTTTAAGATATTATTTTTAGGTGGTAACCGTTTTTACGAATATCTTTAAAACTAAGTAAATTTATTATGAATTACTTGAATATAATGCATTATCAATAGTTAGTTGGGTACCCGAAGATAATGTTTTGTGTGCTCTGCCGGAGCCTTCGATAAGGTTACTGACACCAGATATTGGCCTCGGCGATTAAGTCGATATAAAATGAGGGACTTCATGATAGAGTTTTGTCTAGTAAGTTTTAAGGTTGTTGTCCTACCCAAGGAGGACGAACGTACGTATTCTACCCAAGGAGAATACGCAGGATTAATATTGGCATCCTACCTATGGAGGATGAAGGTACATTTCCTACCCAAGGAGGATATGTAGGTTTCGTTTTAATTCTTTAACCCATTCCCAACCACCGGGAATCCCATGCCTTAGAAAGTGTGTGAACTCACCTCGGTTTGCTCGGTCAGATTAATTACTCAAATAATCAGGAAATCAAGCACGTCCTAATAAGGTACAGATAACAATCAGTTTCTCATGCATAACACGTATCCTACGTACGGTTTATCTACTCATTACATCTATCACGCACCACACAATTCTAACGTCAAAGTACTTTGTTAAGTTATATTGTTTTACCCTAAAATAATATAACTATCTCATAAAATAAACAAGTATCCACACAAGTGTTCTAGCATAAAATATATATTTTAAATATATATTTAACCATTTTACTTGTAAAAATCAACCTCCGATACTTTGTATTTTTTGTAACAAGCTCACGGCGAAGTTTATTTTGAAAAGCAAAGTTAAAACGTATATGTGAACACTTGTTAGAAACATAATTTCTAAGTGTTGGAATTTTTAGAAAATTTCGCCAGAGTTTCCTTTGTAAATGGAGGTGTCCATGCTAATAAGCATATCATTTTCTTTTCGGAAAAATATTCAATCAATCAACAACAAGTTACTAAGCAACTTTACACTAGTCAAGTGCAAAAACAATGCACTTTACATAACAACATGAACTTGAGTTTTCGTAAAAACGCGTAGTAACTTGGTAAGGTATTTAGTGGTCTTAGTTACCCTCCAAAGTGTGTTTATTTTATTTAAAATCTCATTCCCGTGATTTTTAGATGTTCACAACTTGTGAACGTATTTAACAAAAATATTTATTTACCACGTTTTCATGTTTCACTTGCATCCTTACACCCCTTTTAGTTGGTTTGTTTAGGAAATCATTCTCAAGGCTTGGATTTACAAGGTTACTAGTTTACTTGGTTTATTATTTTTCAAGAAAAATCATTTTTTCACCAAGTTCATGTCTAAATATGGAGGTGATTCTTTTATGTAAATCACTACTCACCTCCTAACTTGTTAACTCATGTTTTTAATCATGATTTAACAAGTTCTATGTTATGACCAACATCAATATTAACAAGCAATCATCAAGTATCAATCAACATAATCAAAACAACTCTATTTCATCAAGATTTCATCTTATTTCATCATCATGTTAGCTTCATGTTCAAGACTTTTGTTTAGGATCTTTTAGTGTTCATATGTTATTAACCACTAAAAACATGAAGTATCTAAGGATTAACAAGGAGCTAACTACTAGCTTAAAGCTAGGGAAGAACAAGATGAAAAAGTTGAGGATAATAGCAAACGAAGGTGGTCCTTCAAGTTCCGAGAACACCGAGCCTCCTAATTCACCTTCTAACACCTTGAAGTACACTTGAAATGCTTGAATGAAAATTGAAAATGGTGGTGATGTATGGGGGTATGTTGGCCGTAGCTTATGACGAGGAGGAAGGGAATGATATGTGTTGGTGATTAGTGAAGATGATGGGTGTTTATAATCTTCTAAACCCTTTTATCCAAAGGATATAATGTTCCATATAGTACTAACAATATCAAATCAAATCTAGCAATTTCCAAGAAGTGATCATATAGAAGATATTAGAATATTTGAAATGATCTTGTGTTGTGGGGCCCCTTTGGGCCGTAGGTAAACAAGGGGGGGGGGGTAAATTGAAAATTAGATGGTAAATAATTCAATTAGTGGAAGGTTGAAGTGTTAAGTCTAGTGTTTAGTGTGTACCATGTATTATGTAATGTCTTTAAGTGTTCGGGAATCATAACTAGCTCAAAAAAATAAAAATAATGTTTCTTACAATATTTTAGTGTTCCGGGTAATGTCCGGTTGTTCGGTTAGATACCGGTTCGTTAAAGTGCTAAGTTATGTCGTAAAGTGTTCTTTATATATCTTTTTGTAACATTTTTAACTCCCAACACTTGGGAAAACATTCAGGACCATTTAGTCAATTTTTTGCACTAGACTAGTATGTTGAAAAGCACATATAAGTATAGCACAGTAATCAGAAAGCAGTCAAGTAATTCAGTACAGTCATCAAGTACTTTAATTAACATTAATAAATCGTACGGATACAGGTAATTATGACGGTTGTCACATTCTCCCCCTGTTAAGAGCATTTCGTCCCGAAATTTAGCACGTGGTTACTGAGGAAGCTAGTTAAGATGCGTTGGTTTCCTGGTTTTCCTGGGGTGTCACATCATCCCCCCATTGGTTTGGAATTTCGTGCCGAAATTCTGCAGTAGCTTCAGCCTCAGTAGTGGTTGCACTTTTCTTAAACAGCTGGGGGTACTTGAGTTTCATTTGGTCTTCTCGTTCCCAGGTATACTCTGGGCCACGACGGGAATCCCAACGAACTCAGACAAGAGGTATTCTGGTACGCTTGAGAATCTTAACATCTCGATCAGTAATCTCTACTGGTTCCTCGATGAATCGCAGCTGGTCGTCAATAGTGAGCTCCTTTAAGGGAACTATGAGGGTCTCATCTGACAGACACTTCTTCAGAGTTGACACATGGAAAACATTGTGAACTCCGTTGAGTTCTGCCGGTAGATTCAGCTTGTAGGCCACCTTGCCAATCTTCTCAATGATTTCGAAGGGTCCAGCATATCGCGGGTTGAGTTTGCCTCGTTTGCCAAAACGAACCACACCTTTCCAAGGTGAGACTTTAAGTAGCACTCGATCCCCAACCTGGAACTCGAGTGGCTTCCTTCGCTTATCAGCATAGCTTTTCTGACGGTCACGAGCTGCCGCCATTCGTTGCCGTATCTGATCAATTCTCTCGGTTGTATCTACTACAAGTTCTGGGCTAGTGATTTGGCTGTCACCAACTTCTGCCCAACAGAGAGGTGATCGGCACTTCCGTCCATACAATGCCTCGAGCGGAGCGGCCTGGATACTGGTGTGGTAACTATTGTTATACGAAAACTCCACTAACGGGAGGTGTTTTTCCCAGCCATTGCCAAAGTCGATTACACATGCCCGAAGCATGTCTTCGAGGGTTTGGATGGTACGTTCAGATTGCCCATCCGTCTGTGGATGATATGCCGTGCTCATGTCTAATCGAGAACCAAAGGACTTGTGCATAGCTTGCCACAACTCAGATGTAAAACGTTAGTCACGATCAGAAATGATGGAGGTTGGCACTCCGTGCCTTCATACTACTTCCTTTAGGTAGATGTCTGCTAGAGTAGAAAACTTGTCGGTTTCCTTGATAGCCAAGAAGTGTGCAGACTTAGTCAATCGATCCACGATCACCCAAATGGTATCATTTCCGCGTTGAGATCTAAGCAGGCCAGTAACGAAATCCATGGAAATTTGCTCCCATTTCCATTTAGGTATCTCTGGTTGTTGAAGTAGGCCTGATGGTTTCTGATATACAGTCTTGACTCTAGCACAAGTCAAGCATTTACCGACATAGGTTGCTATGTTGGCTTTCATACCAGGCCACCAGTATGCAGTCTTTAGGTCGTGGTACATCTTATCTAAACCAGGATGTACTGAATAACGAGACTTGTGCGCTTCATCCATCACAAGCTCGCGTAAGTCTCCATAAAGAGGAACCCAGATGCGCCCGTTAACATAGTAGGCATCGTCTTCCTTTTGTTCTAGCCGCTGCCTCGATCCTCGTAAGGACTCAGCCCTGATGTTCTCTGCTTTCAACGCTTCAACTTGAGCATCTCGTATTTGAGTGGGAAGGCTAGAGTGAATGGTAAGCTGTAACGCACGTACACGCTTAGGTATAGTATCCTTTCCACTGAGGGCGTCGGCCACAACATTGGCTTTACCCGGATGATACTTGATCGCACATTCGTAATCATTCAAGAGTTCGACCCATCGACGTTGTCGCATGTTTAATTCCTTTTGCTTGAAGATATGCTCGAGACTCCTGTGATCGGTGTAAATGGTGCACTTGGTACCGTACAGGTAGTGTCTCCATATCTTAAGTGCGAAAACAACTGCTCCCAATTCCAAGTCGTGCGTAATGTAGTTCCTTTCGTGAACTTTAAGTTGGCGCGATGCGTAGGCAATGACCTTGTCACGTTGCATCAACACGCAACAAAGTCCTTGGATTGAAGCGTCGCAGTAAACCACAAAATTATCTGTGCCTTCAGGCAATGAGAGGATAGGCGCGCTACAAAGTCTGTCTTTTAATTGCTGAAATGCGGAATCCTGTGCGTCACCCCGACGATAGGTGATACCCTTCTGAGTCAGTGAAGTGAGACGTTGTACAATCTTTGAGAAATCCTTGATAAACCTTCTGTAATATCCTGCCAAACCCAGGAATTGGCGGATTTCTATTGGTGTACGGGGTGCAGGCCAGTTCTTGATCGAGTCAACTTTGGATGGATCAACATGAATCCCATCCTTGTTTACCACATGGCCTAGAAAGTGGACTTCGCGAAGCCAGAAGTCACATTTCGAAAACTTGGCATACAACTGCTCTTTTCGAAGAAGTTCCAGAATAAGCCTCAGGTGTTGCTCGTGTTCCACCTGACTCTTAGAATAGATCAGGATGTCGTCAATGAAAACTATGACAAATTTATCCAGGTAAGGTTTGCACACTCGGTTCATGAGATCCATGAAGACCGCAGGTGCATTCGTCAATCCGAAAGGCATAACCAGAAACTCGTAATGCCCATAACGAGTCCTAAATGCTGTTTTAGGGACGTCCTCATCTCGAACTCTCAGTTGATGGAAGCCTGACCTTAGGTCAATCTTAGAATAGAAGCTCGACCCTTGCAATTGGTCGAACAAGTCATCAATGCGTGGGAGAGGATAACTATTCTTCACGGTCACCTTGTTGAGTTCGCGGTAGTCAATACACATTCTGAAGGTACCGTTTTTCTTCTTTACGAATAACACTGGAGCTCCCCAAGGTGAAGAGCTAGGACGTATGAAACCCTTTTCCAAGAGTTCTTGCAGTTGCATGGACAGTTCTTCAAGTTCCGATGGAGCTAGACGATAAGGTGCTCGAGCTATAGGCGCCGCTCCAGGAGCTAGCTCGATTTGAAATTCGACCTGTCGATGAGGCGGAAGACCAGGTAATTCCTCAGGAAATACCTCAGGAAAGTCGCGCACAATAGGAATGTCTTCTATCTTCTTTTCTTCCGAGGATGTATCAGAAACGAATGCTAGAATAGCAGTGTGGCCCTTTCGCAAACACTTCTGGGCCTTAAGGAAAGAGATGATGCCCACAACAGCACCACTCTTGTCGCCACGAATAACGAGAGGTTCTTTACCAGAATGAGGGATGCTGACAATCTTCTCGTTACAAAGAATTTCCGCTTGCTGACGAGATAACCAATCCATCCCAATAACAACGTCGAAACTACCCAGAACGATAGGAATAAGACCGATAGAGAAGGTCTGACCAGCTAGGATGAGGTTACAGCCCTTAACTATGTGTGTGGCTTCCAAACTTTTACTGTTTGCTAGCTCTACCGTGTGTTTGGTTCTCAGAAGTGTTGGAGTGCGCTTAAGCATTTGGCTAACTTTTATGGACACATAACTAGTATCGGCACCCGAATAAAATAGAACAGTAACAAAGAAGTCGTCCAAAAGAAACTTACCCATCACAACGTTGGGATCGTTCCTTGCATCACCTTGACCAATCACGACCGCACGACCTCGGGCGCCATTACCATTATTGTTACCCCTGTTGTTGCCTCCGTTGTTGCCTCAATTGTTGCCTCCATTGTTGTTCCCGTTTCCTTGGTTGTTGTTGTTCTGATTCTGGTTCAGCTGAGGACAGTTCCTCTTAAAGTGGCCTTCAGCGCCACACTGAAAGCATCCTTTATTGCCCTGTTGTTGCTGCTGCTGGTAGTTCTGTGGAGCTGGTTGTTGTTGTTGACGATTCTGATTCACAGGACGTAGGCTCCTGCAATCCTTGGTTTCATGACCCAGCTTGTTACATCTCAGACAGCGACCCTTGTGGCACTGCCTGCTATGATGCTTGTTGTACCGGTTGCACTTGGGGTGGTTCCCTCGGTATCCACCCTGTCCTTGACTACAAGAAGATTGCTGACCAAGACTCTGGTGATCATCTGTCTTTCGCTGCTGGGACTGAGACTGAACTGAAGTAGAACCCTTGCCCGAATTTCCATCCCACTTACGCTTATTATCGCTGGGAGCATCAGTAGTAGTAGCGCTAATATGCTTGGGCAGTCTGTTCTGCTCAACTGCCTGATCAGTGAGACGATGAGCCAACCGGATGATTTGCTGAATGGTGCCAAGATTAGCTGAGGTTACGTGGCTCTGAATTTCTGGCACCAAACCCTTAAGGTACAGCTCGATACGCTTGATGGGAGGGTCCACCATAGTGGGGCACAAGATGGCTAATTCGTTCGATCTCTTTGTGTATGCCTCGATTTCAGACCCCGTCATCTTCAAATTGAAAAATTCCACCTCTAGCTTATGGATGTCGTCACGACTGCAGTACTCTTCTTTGATCAACTCCTTGAAGTCGTTCCATGGGGTGACATTAGCAACCGCCAGCCCTAGCAGTTGGACTTGTGCTTTCCACCAGGTTAACGCAGCACCTTCGAGTGTTCCAGTAGCAAATTTCACCTTACGATCTTCAGGGCATTCACACATCTCAAAAACAGACTCAAGCTTCTCGAACCAGTGAAGAATGCCTACAGCTCCTTCTGTGCCGCTGAAAGTACTAGGTCGGCAATCCATGAATGTTTAGAATGTGCACACGGGAGGCTAAGCATGTTGACCTGTTGCGCGAGAATAAAAGACACGGTTAAGCACGAGGGTTGGTTTGTGAAGGTAGGATCTAAACGTCCTAAGATGGGTTGATATGGTAGGTTATACCTTCTGCAGGAACAGCTGCGAGTGCCTCAGCAACTCGTTCATTGATCAAAGCCGTCAACTGGGCTTGAGTTAGGTTGATACGTCCTCCGCGTCCGTTCATGATCTTTACAACGAAGCAACGTAAGTGAGAAAAAGTGTCGCGAAAAGTGCGTAAGTGTGGGATGACAGTAGAGAATAAGCACACAAGATTCAAATAGCAATTATCGCGTTAATTAATGCATAGTGTGAACTATCTAACCGACAATATAACATGATTCATACCACCTATTGTGTCGAGTCTTGCACGTGGAGTGAAGCGTCGTTGTGGATCGTTGAGCACTGTACAGGTTATAGTCTGGTTTTGTCAAAAAGCCTTTCCCCCTTTTAAAACCAAGTTCACTATAACCAATGGCTCTGATACCAATCTGTCACACCCCCAAAATTCCACACGCGGAGTATCACCGCTTGGAGGCGTGACATGACCAGGATCGAGCCACCAATCATATTGAACAACGTAATTAAGTAGATAAAACCATTCACAATATAATTGGTGACCAAGAGAAAGTAGCCAACCTTAAGTTAACAGCGGAAGCATAATACGTAAAACTAAAACATAAGATCATAGTTCATAAGTTTAAAGACCAAAACATAAGTTCCATAACTTCATAAAGTTTATTTATTAAGCACGGGACATAACAGTCCATATCCTACAACGACCTCCTCCTCGTGCAAGCTCCACAAGCATCTAGCGACCTGTAAGGCATGTAACAACGAGTCAACAACAAAGTTGAGTGAGTTCACGATTGGTTGTATTGTTTTAAGTTGTTTCCGAAAACATGGTTTGTCTTTCGTTGGCTTAATTGACGTGGGGGTTACCTCATCGTTGAAAGTATGATTAACCAGTTCCTTCTTTATTACCCAAACCATATCCAAAATCAGTGGGGGCTTCCCCATGTGAACCACTAGACCATACATATCGACAACTGACGAACAATAGTTGTGCCCTACGTCAATGTCTATCATCATTGACAGTTTGCCATAGTCCATTAGTACACGCCCGTCCGACTGGCATGGTGTGAGGTTTGTTAAACCTAATAGCGCTATTAACTAATGACCCGCTCGCCATTGGCCTCGGCGATTAAGTCCATATAAAATGAGGGACTTCATGATAGAGTTTTGTCTAGTAAGTCTTAAGGTTGTTGTCCTACCCAAGGAGGACGAACGTACGTATTCTACCCAAGGAGAATACACAGGATTAATATTGGCATCCTACCTATGGAGGATGGCGGTACATATCCTACCCAAGGAGGATATGTAGGTTTCGTTTTAAGTCTTTAACCCATTCCCAACCACCGGGAATCCCATGCCTTAGAAAGTATGTGAACTCACCTCGGTTTGCTCAGTCAGAATAATTACCCAAATAATCAGGAAATCAAGCACGTCCTAATAAGGTACAGATAACAATCAGTTTCTCATGCATACCACGTATCCTACGTACGGTTTATCTACTCATTACTTCCATCACGCACCACACAATTCTAACGTCAAAGAACTTTGTTAAGTTATATTGTTTTACCCTAAAATAATATAACTATCTCATAAAATAAACAGGTATCCACACAAGTGTTCTAGCATAAATATATATTTTAAATATATATTTAACCATTTTACTTGTAAAAATCAACCTCCGATACTTTGTATTTTTTGTAACAAGCTCATGGCGAAGTTTATTTTGAAAAGCAAAGTTAAAATGTATATGGGAACACTAGTTAGAAACATAATTTCTAAGTGTTGGAATTTTTAGAAAATTTCGCCAGAGTTTCCTTTGTAAATGGAGGTGTCCATGCTAATAAGCATATCATTTTCTTTTCGGAAAAATATTCAATCAATCAACAACAAGTTACTAAGCAACATTACACTAGTCAAGTGCAAAAACAATGCACTTAACATAACAACATGAACTTGAGTTTTCGTAAAAACGCGTAGTAACTTGGTAAGGTATTTAGTGGTCTTAGTTACCCTCCAAAGTGTGTTTATTTTATTTAAAATCTCATTCCCGTGATTTTTAGATGTTCACAACTTGTGAACGTCTTTTACAAAAATATTTATTTACCACCTTTTCATGTTTCACTTGCATCCTTACACCCCTTTTAATTTCCAAAAATAATGTATATGCAAGAAAAGTTATGATCCTTCAAAACCCGCCTTTTAACTTGGTTTGTTTAGGAAATCATTCTCAAGGCTTGGATTTACAAGGTTACTAGTTTACTTGGTTTATTATTTTTCAAGAAAAATCATTTTGTCACCAAGTTCATGTCTAAATATGGAGGTGATTCTTTTATGTAAATCACTACTCACCTCCTAACTTGTTAACTCATGTTTTTAATCATGATTTAACAAGTTCTATGTTATGACCAACATCAATATTAACAAGCAATCATCAAGTATCAATCAACATAATCAAAACAACTCTATTTCATCAAGATTTCATCTTATTTCATCATCATGTTAGCTTTATGTTCAACACTTTTGTTTATGATCTTTTAGTGTTCATATGTTATTAACCACTAAAAACATGAAGTATCTAAGGATTAACAAGGAGATTACTACTAGCTTAAAGCTAGGGAAGAACAAGATGAAAAAGTTGAGGATAATAGCAAACGAAGGTGGTCCTCAAAGTTCTGAGAAAACCGAGCCTCCTAATTCACCTTCTAACACCTTGAAGTACACTTGAAATGCTAGAATGAAAATTGAAAATTGTGGTGATGTATGGGGGTATGTTGGCCGTAGCTTATGAAGAGGAGGAAGGGAATGATATGTGTTGGTGATTAGTGAAGATGATGGGTGTTTATAATCTTCTAAACCCTTTTATCCAAAGGATATAATGTTCCATATAGTACTAACAATATCAAATCAAATCTAGCAATTTCCAAGAAGTGATCATATAGAAGATATTAGAAGATTTGAAATGATCTTGTGTTGTGGGGCCCCTTTGGGCCGTAGGTAAACAAGGGGAGGTGGGGGGGGGGGGTAAATTGAAAATTAGATGGTAAATAATTCAATTAGTGGAAGGTTAAATTGTTAAGTCTAGTGTTTAGTGTGTACCATGTATTATGTTATGTGTTTAAGTGTTCGGGAATCATAACTAGCTCAAAAAAATAAAAATAATGTTTCTTGCAATATTTTAGTGTTCCGGGTAATGTCCGGTTGTTCGGTTAGATACCGGTTCGTTAAAGTGCTAAGTTATGTCGTAAAGTGTTCTTTATATATCTTTTTGTAACATTTTTAATTCCCAACACTTGGGAAAACATTCAAGACCATTTAGTCAATTTTCTGCACTAGACTAGTATGTTGAAAAGCACATATAAGTATAGCACAGTAATCAGAAAGCAGTCAAGTAATTCAGTACAGTCATCAAGCACTTTAATTAACATTAATAAATCGTACGGATACAGGTAATTATGAGGGTTGTCACATTCTCCCCCTGTTAAGAGAATTTTGTCCCGAAATTTAGCACGTGGTTACTGAGGAAGCTAGTTAAGTTGCGTTGGTTTCCTGGTTTTCCTGGGGTGTCACATCTATTAGTGGAAGGTTAAAGTGTTAAGTCTAGTGTTTAGTGTGTACCATGTATTATGTAATGTGTTTAAGTGTTCGGGAATCATAACTAGCTCAAAAAAATAAAAATAGTGTTTCTTGCAATATTTTAGTGTTCCAGGTAATGTCCGGTTGTTCGGTTAGATACCGGTTTGTTAAAGTGCTAAGTTATGTCGTAAAGTGTTCTTTATATATCTTTTTGTAATATTTTTAATTCCCAGCACTTGGGAAAACATTCAGGACCATTTAGTCAATTTTCTGCACAAGACTAGTATGTTGAAAAGCACGGATAAGTATAACACAGTAATCAGAAAGCAGTCAAGTAATTCAGTACAGTAATCAAGCACTTTAATTAACATTAATAAATTGTACGGATACAAGTAATTATGAGGGTTGTCACAGAGAAATATTTCATATGTTTGAGAATAGTGTTAGTACTACCGCTATCTACCAGACATTCATCACCAATAATAGCTCTGCTATATTTCTTCTGGAAATAAGAAAACACGTTAAATATAAGAAACAACGTGTATGAGTATGAGAAAAAAAAACATCACACAGTGGAACAAAAACAAAAACAAGGAATAGGAGAAAAAAACATCAAATAACGAGTCACATTTACTGATTTTGTAGATGGAGTTTGTTGTTTTGCTCCGCGACCAACAAACATGGTATTAGATCCGTATATTTTGTAAATTTACGTTCTCTGTAATACTGCGCCAGGAGTATGTTTGATGAATGGAATATTGAGATAGTTTTCTCTAACATGTCTTCATCGGTGATTTGTTCACCGCATAATTTAAACTTAGAGGTGATGCGAAAAATGGCAGAGTTGTATTCACTACAGTTCTATGATCTCGTAGCCTTAAATGAACCCATTCGCAGTGAGTTTAGAGAGTAAGACCAACTTCAGGTGGTCAAATCATTCTTGAATGTTTTTCCATAACACAATAGGGTCCTCGACAGTAAGGTATTCCCTCTGCAGATCTTCATCAAGATGATGACGAAGGAATGCCATAGCTTTACCTTTTTCATGAAAGGAGGTTTTATTCCCGTCAACGATCGTCTCCCCTAGACTCGTTGCTTCTAGATGAGTTTTAGCATCAAGAGTCCACAAGAGATAGTTATTGCCCAAGATTTCAAGTGCTACGAATTCAAGCTTTGACAAATTCGACATTTTATTCGTATTGTGTATAAAAAAAATATATTGTATGAGAACTTCAGGTTCTCGTTAATGAGAAGTGTGGGTTCTATAGCATGAAGAGTGTGCTATATAATCGAAAAGGAATTAAAAAATGTTTGTATAAATTCCGTGTTATGTAATGTGAACCGTATAAAATTATGGATGTAAATCTCAAAATGTGTAAACGAATGAGAACCATATATAATTATGGATATGTGTATATAATGTATACCATAATAAGAATACGTTTTGTAGTAATGGATTACAGTTGTGAAACACAACATATATGTAAGGCAGTTTTATTATTAAATAAATAAATCTATCATATTTCCATTAAGTGTAGAGGTTCTTTATACACTGTATGCAAGGGTCCAATTTCCACCAAAAGAAAATATCAGTAGAATTTTAGACCACTGATCTACAACTATAATAACACTTGTCTCTTTATATATAAAAATAACACTTGTCTCTTTATACATAAATTATTTAACCAAAGTTAAATATTAAAGAATATTATATGTTTGGTGGTATACGCTGTCATGCACAATCTTTCTTATTATTAAAAAAAATCAAATTTCCTATTTATGTAGGTTTGTAATATCAATAGAAGAGAAAAAATCTTCAAAATCCGGTAAAAAGTCAAGACGCAGGGAATGACCGAATCCAGGAACATGGCAAATTAAAATAGAACGTGTAATTAACGTTTACGGAATCCCCGTACACCATTTGAGGATCTACAAATCACGATGTAACCGATAATGAGCAGTTGGCGGTTAAAAATACAACCGTCGGAGGAAGGTTTTGGTGGCGGCATTGACCGCCGGTTGTCGGTTCATGGAGAAAAAAAAAACCGCCGGAGGAAGGAAGGTTTCCGGGTCTGTAGTTAATATCGGTATGCTTTAGCGTCTTATGCGATTTTTGTGTATTGGAGCGGCATTGACCGCAGATCGAGTAAAAAAACATGTTGATTCTTTGATTTGGGTGTCTGCAAGTGCAGATCGAAGAACCCAATTTTGTGTTCCAAAAGTCTAGATAGGGAAACCCATTTTGTTCTAAAGTTCAAAAGAAAAACCTATTTCTTTTTGTTGTCATCTATAGTGATTCTTTACATCACTAATGTAACCCGGGGTTAGAATAATCATAAACAAATTTTAAAAAATGGGTACATCAAGCGTGTAAAGTACCGTTTCGTATAAACAATATATTATGTAACAATATATCTATTTTTCAAATCACTATTAAGTAATAGAAATAAACAAAAAAAATCAGTGATACCTGATTGACAAGATGGATGTGAATCTTGGCAGCAGTGTCTCACTCGATCTCTGCGGCTAACAATGGTGGATGGATTCTGTGATTTCTGAAGAAAGGCAAATAGATGTTGGCTTTTAGAAACTAGGGTTTTGTGTGGGAGCACTTCGTGTTAGCTGATAACATGAGAAAAACCAAAGAGATACAGAGATAAACTGAATTATTTTCTTCATTCTATTCAACATTACAATATATAGATAAACATAACTATAAACCCTAAAGCCCATAAGTAATGGATTGGGCCTAAAATGTCTAGTTTATAACAGGAAAGACATTTTTAAAGGAGTCAAGTTTATTTTCATATAAATTCTAGCATCCGGGTATACTACGAAATTTATTTAGGTAAGAAGGCTAGAAAATAATTTTGACCATCTATTTATTAATCAAGGGCTAAGATTAAATAAATGAATTTAAGAAAAAAAAAAAGGAGGCGCCTGGGTTTATCTATGTGCATTCTAGTCAATGCAAGTCAATAGTTTCTCTCCTCCAATTCCTCCCATTTTTTAAACGTTAATAACTCTTTCATACGACATTATTTTATAAAATTGCACCAAAAAACGAGCATTTTTTTATCTTTAAAACGAGTATATTATTGCTATATTTTCGAAAAAGATTTTTGGAAAACCTAGTTGCATAAAACACAATGGACAAAAAACGTAAAAAATGATATTTTTTTTCTAAAACGCAATAGATAAAAAACACAAAAAATGTCTTATTTTTAAAACGCAATGGCCAGAAAACACAAAGAAATGTCTTTTCTCTAAAACGCAATGGCCTAAAAACACAAAAGAAAGTGTTCTTTATAAAACGCAATAGGCTAAAAACACATAAAAATGTGTTTTACCCAAAACGCAATTGACTAAAAACACTTCAAAATGTGTGTTTCTAAAACGCAATGGACCAAAAAACACATAAAAATGTCTTTTTTTCTAAAACGCAATGCACTAAAATCACAAAAGAAAGTGTTCTTTCTAAAACGTAAGGGATGGTCATGAATGAAGTTGAGAAAGCAAAAGTTGTTTCCTAGTTAAAAAACTAGATAATGCAGTTCTAAATAATGCACTCATAGGTAATCTCCAAACTAGTAAAGTTGTAACCAGGAAAAAGAAACCTGCAAATATTGTGATAAAAGCGAGTCCAAGAATTAAGTTCAAAGAAGTGCGAGAGTTACAAGAAGTCAAAGGTTTTGGTGGAACAATCGAAGTTGGTATTGGTGGGAGGGAGTAAAACTTGGTGCAATACCAACATGAAGGGCCTGAATGGTTAATGCTAGAAAGTATAAGGGTGGTTCGGTTTTGCTCTCATAGGGTGGCTTCAAGGATAATAATTATTTTGTTAGTCTGTTCATTTAATATATTGTTTAGTGGATATATATTGGTACATGAATTTGAGTAGGAGTATTATAAATCGAATTAGTATTGGTAGAAATATGGCATTAGTTTTATTGGGAAAAGATCAAATAGGAAGTTAATTTTCGCTAGGAATGATAGGAAGCCATAGGATTATGACATGTGGCAAATTTTAAAATAAAGAGAAAGGGTATTTTAGTCAATCCAGCTCATTCTTCTTCCTTTTTCAAAACCCAGTAACTTCAAAACCCACCATCTTCAACTATTTCTTCACTTTTTATCTCAATAATCACTACATTATAGTGCGATTTTCAATCACGAATCAATGATTCAAAACCCGATCAACGTGTTCTTCAGCTTTTTTTGAACAAAACACAGTTTAATTTCATAAAAAAATCTCGTTTTTTCCGGTGATTTTGGAGATAATAAGTCGATTCGTTCGATTCGAGCGTTGATAAGTGTTTCTATCATTCAAATTTCGTCAATTGATGAAGAAATCGGCTTCGATCCATGTAAGAAATTCTTTAATTTCATTTTCACGATCTGGGTTTTTGATTTAGTTATTGCGTTTTACGATCTTTGCGGGGGTCCGGGGGCGGCAGCCCCTGGCGGGGTTCAAGGGGCAGAGCCCCTGGCTGGGGTTGAGCTCATTTCGAATACAGTAATTCGTAGACAATTCAGACAGTTCATAGATACAGACAGTTTTATGTGTCTATTGCGTTTTAGAAATAAGAGTGTTTTATGTGGTTTCTGGCTATTGCGTTTTAGAAAAAAACACATTTTTAAGTGTTTTTAGTCATTGCGTTTTAGGTAAAACACATTTTTTAGGTGTTTTCAGTCCATTGCGTTTTAGAATGAGTCATTTTTAAGTGTTTTCTGGCCATTGCGTTTTACAAATAAGACATTTCTTTGTGTTTTTTGTGCATTTCGTTTTAGGTAAAACACATTTTTATGTGTTTTTGGTGCATTGCGTTTTAGGTAAAACACATTTTTATGTGTTTTCTGGCCATTGCGTTTTACAAATAAGACATTTCTTTGTGTTTTCTGGCCATTGCGTTTTACAAATAAGTCACTTCTTTGTGTTTTTGGTGCATTGCGTTTTAGAAAAATGTTATTTTTTAGGTTTTTTTTTTCATTGCGTTTTACGTAACTGGTGATTTTTCTATTGTGTTTTACGCAACTGGGTTTTAATTTTTTTTTTTTAAATATAGCAATACTATACTCGTTTTAAAGATAAAAAAAACGCTTGTTTTTTTGGTGCAATTTTTATAAAAAAAAATAATGTTGTATGAAAGAGTTATTAACGTTTAAAAAATGGGGGGGAATTGGAGGAGAGAGAAAACTATTGGCTTGGATTGACTAGAATGCCTTTGAACAAACTCACGCGCCTCTTTTCTTCCTTTCAATTTCCCTAATTTAATCTCAGCCCTTGATTAACTTAATGGATGGTCAAGATCACTTCCTAGCCTTCCTAGCAAAATAAACTTCCTATTGTATCTCCACCCTAGTTTTATTTAGTATTTAAATAGTTCTAGATTTCCTTTTCAAAAAAAACAAAGAAAAAAAAGTCTCGTGAATTTGATGACAAGAGGGAGTTGGCTTGTGTGGAAGTTATCTTCTTGTCAGATTGCTCTGTGGCACAAGGAAAGAAAAAAAATTAATAAGAGGATCGCCCGGAATTTTACGTGACTTGGCATTGATGTTTTGAAACTCAAGGTTTCAAGCATATAGTTTTCTTTTCATTGTTGTTTGTGGGTTTTGTACTTGATCTATTCAAGTTTCTCACTTAATATTTGGGTCGGTGGAATTTAATCAAGGAATTTTGGGATGCATGAATTAATGTGAATGGACACGTGCATAGTTTTCAAAAGACTGTCGACAACCTAAGGAGGAAGGAACCGCAGTTGTGGTTAAAGAAGAAGAACCAAGAGATGTGGAGGCTTATATGGCCGAAGTTCGAGAAGAATATACTTTTTCAGCCATCACCGAATCCAAACCGCACTTGTTAGATGAGTGGTTTGATGTAGATTCTTATTGGTTAACTAGTCAAGAAGTAGTGCCCGAGTCGGATCAATTGAAAACAACCTTTGAATCATATACAATTATTTTGAATCTAGATGATGAGGAAATTGTGTTTGAAGAAGATAGTACGGATAATCAAAGCATGGTATCAGAGTTTGGTTTCCACGGTTTTGAAAGTCGTTTTTGAGAAGGGAGAGCAGCCCTTTGCGGGGCTGCGACGACGGTGAAACCAACTGTGTTCGTGGTCGTGAAAATGAAATACTAATCACAGAAAAGGAGGGAGAGAGCAACGTACGCGACAAAAGGCAACGGTCTAGATCGGTAATCGAGAAGCATCGACAATTGGATGTCACAAAGTAGGAGGTCTTTTTTTCTTATTCTTGGTTGCGTTGGAATTTCCATATCTTGTCAGTGGATTTTATTTAGGTGAACCGACTTAAAGAAAGGAATTATTGCTTTGGAGGATGAAGCATGAAATTTGTTTTGTAACTATCGATGATACAAAAAGGTTTAAATATTTCTGTTGACCTTTGTGGCTTTAAATTGGATGGAGATGATGTATATTACCTCACTAGTCTAAGTACCCGTATGTTACACGGGTGGCTAATAAGAAAAATAACTAATTTAACACTGTTGACGTAAATATTTTAATTATATGTACGTTGAAATATTAAGGGAAATGATAGAGAGTACACCAAATAATTGAGATTCTTTGTTGTAGTTCCGGTACTTGCTCGAAAAATAAAAAAGGCAAAAGATTTAATTTTTATACATTGGCCCAATGGGCCTAAATGGGTCAGATTGTCTATTGATCTGTCTTGGGTCACATAAATGGAACTGTAACATCCGATTTAATGCACACATACATACATAATTACATACATAATGTAGATATGCCTTGTATCTTACATACATATACATACATCGGAAATAATTGTAATGGGCTTGGGCTAAAACAAACAATCAATCAAAACTGATATGAACACTTTTCTCAGAATCCCATATGTAATTTTTTTTTAAAAAAAAACCCCTTATTTTTTTTGTTTAATAAATGTAAAAAAAAGAACCAAAGATGTATGCTAGAAATTTTTCTAAACAGAAAAGGTAAAGATCCTATAACTTCAATTTTCTACCACTTGCTGCTCATTTCTATAATAAGAAACCAAAAGAACTAAGACTAAAAAGTCAAAAGTCAACCTCATGTTCTTGTCTAAAAAAGTCAGCAGCATCTCTAATCTCTATTATTCGGGTTGCCTTTGCTGCTCCAGTACTCCAAACATCTGTGCTCTGTGCTCTGGATCAAGAGCCTCAATAGCCTGAAACAAACAACATTATTGAACAACAATATTAGTGAAATAACACATTTTTTGTTATCATTTTTCAAAACTAATTATTCATTTAAAGCTTCCAAAATGTGGACATATAAGTGTTTCAAAAAACCATATACCTTCATAATGGGGGGAGAAGATAACCCAAACATTTCAAGCCCATTAATGCTACGTAGAGGCTTTAAGGCCCGAAAGTAAGCAACATAAACTCGCTGAGAACTTATAAACGGTGAAAATGAAACTTAAAAAAATAGTAACATAATAACATAATTTTTTTGTTACTATTCATCGAAATGTACAAATTATATATAGGAGCAAGCGAACTAATTTTGTGTCCCTACAAAAGTCACGTAAATGATAACCGCAAACCATGTCTTGTTTATGCTATGACATTAGATATAACTTATACAATAATGAACACCTATTACAGCCACTATGAGCGAGAAAAATGTTGTCCCACCGTTAACCGTTATCACGATGCTTTATATAAATCATTTATCAATAGTCATATTTCCAAATCAAACACAGTTATCACACTAATCACATATCAACAATCAGTTCCTCATAGATCCGCAATGAGCATAAAAATTAAAACAAATACACGTGTGAATTGCACAATGAATATCACTAATGAACATAAACATGAAAAATCTAAGGCAACCGGATCACATATTCCAAAATGGAAAACAATTTGTAACGAATTGCAAACAATCTGACGATCATAACCAAAATATTTACCTTCTATCTTCACTTTCGCCAACCGTCAATGTGCGATTAAGGTCAAATCTGTCACAGAATATGAAGAATGGAATCATACGAAGTCATAAATGGTCATCCCAAACACATGTAACCAGAAATAGCATAAAATTAAAAAAATAACCAAAGATAAGCATCTTACTCCTTCCAAGCTGACCACTAAAATTCTTTCCCCACATATAGAGCTCTCCACTTTCTACAATTCAGAACCATGTTTGAAGTTTCATATATACTTAATTTTCTATAGAAACCATCACTTGGTTGGATGTACAAACCGGTAATAGCTAACGTTTCACTTATCAAAAGCGCCAAAAAACCCATGTTCTTTTCATTAACCGCAGCCGCTATGCAACCTGCAAAAAAATCATGAAAATTAAACAAAGTGTGTAACTACCAGCCCGCTCGACTCATCCATTATGGCAGTTCTAGTGTAGATGATAAAACACTAACCAACAAAATCATCATATAGCTACACCATAGCATGCCACATCAACAAAAATGTTCCACCATCACATGAATAAAAGTATGCTTAACATATGCAACACGTCGTTCTCGAGGATGAACCAAAGTTTATTGTAAAGTAAAAACTGTCATATCAAATTTTGACTAAAAATCATGTCAAATAGAATATAGTGGTCATCTTTAATTGACATGTATTGTTTGATACATATAAGTTTAAAATATCATATTTTGAACTTTATCATGTTAAATATTTTTTTTTCTTTTGAAAAGAGGAAAGAGACCCAGGCAAACTTTATTAATGAAAAGAATTAAAAATAAAATAAAAAAAGAGAAACTTTGGGACCTAAGACATGGCCCAAACCATCCAATGCAACCTCGGGCGCAAATACGGGGATCCGACCTAAAGGTTATACAAAAAAACATTCCAACAAAAACTATGCCATAAAAGGCTTACAGTAATCCCTATTCAACTCACAAAACTCACACTTTGACTTGTCCTAAACGCCCATTCTTCAAAGAGAATCCGAGTTTTCAAATGATCAGACTAAACTCACGCATTCCTTGAGTTGTCGACTGTCAAATAATTGCTCCATTTACCATACCTTAAGACTACCATAATCATTTCGTCCCGCAAGAAAACCCAAAATTCCAATCACTCATCATGGCAAATGTCATTTAAAAGGAAACCCAATTACGCATCCATCCACTTAAGCCCATTAGGTTATCACCCGTGTATACTCACGGGTTGAACATTTAATTTTTATTAAACACAACTGTATATATATATATTATAAAAAATGCAAAATGTGTGACTAATAAGATAGATTAACTAAACGTTAACGTCTTCAAAATTAAAAATACTTATCAAATATAAGAGAAAGAATTACGGTTCTACGGGTGGATATAACTCGATCTGAATTCAACTATTTAGTGTTTTCATGAACAAACAAATCTTCAATCCGTTAATCCTAGTTACCTTCATATATATATATATATATATATATATATATATATATATATATATATATATATATATATATATATATATATATATATCATCAATCCGTTAATCCTATAACTAACTTCATATATCTATATCTATATCTAATTTTGCACTTGATCTGGATCCAACTCTTAGATCTTAACTAAATTATTCAATTTTTTAATTGTTAATTAACTTTGTGATCAAGTTGTATATTGATAAAATCATCAATTTTAATTGTACATTAATAGGATAAGTACCCGTGTATTACACGGGTGGCTTTCAAAAAAATATCTCCTTTAACAATGTTGACACAAATATTTTGATTATATAAATGTTGAACTACTAACGCAAATATTAGAGTACATTGAATAATTGAAATACTGAGAAAAAATCACAAATCATTAAAGATTTCTTTAACCGACCTGGAATGGCTCTTTTCAACCCGGCCATCTTGCCACCTCCGTATTCTATATTCTTCAATCTATATTGAGTGTGGAAATAAAGCTTTTTGGACTAAATTAACTTACAGTGAGTGTTTCAACTATTCTAATCGTGTCTGACGTCTACCTCCTCCTGAAAAAAGGTATTTTTACCACCCTTTTGCTAATATATGAAGACAAATACATGGTGTATAATGATTTGAATCAAATGTTTATAGCATTATTATAACTTAAAAGAAAATCGTTTACAATAGTGGGTCAACAATTCAAGCACCAAACAAAATAGCCCTAGACTCTAGTTGGTTTTACCTTTAGAAGAGCCTCCAAGCCAGACTTGAAGTCTTCCTAATTGACATCTAACAGGACACAATAACTGAAACATCAAAAAACAAAGTGATGTTAATAACCAAATGCTACTTCAATCACATGTAACTTTCTTTCCTGGTTGTTCTCAAATAAAATCGACAATAACAACCTGTAAACTGTATTCTTTAAAAAAAAGCTTTCAAAGTTTTGCAATAAACACCTAGTTATTGGGGTTGAGAATTAATCTCAGATATACCTACCTAGTTTCGATAGTCAAGATTAAAGCTTAAATCGGGTTAAAGTGGCCAATTCGGCATTTGAGTAGCCACAAAAGAAAGAAAATAAGTTAACTACTACTCATCTTTGATTAATATTATGGATTTAAACGACAATTTATTAGACCCCAAAAATTCATTAAGTGTCATTAAGGTTGTGTTTTATTTCACACGTATCATATAAAAAGTTACCAAAAGGAAAGCAGGCCAGATGGGTACAACATGTCAAACTCGTGGTAAGTTACAGTGAAATTTTTATTATAATTGTAGTATTATTATTTAAAGTGTTAATTATGCATATAAAAGATATAATATAGACAAAAGGGATTAAAGAAGAACAACCCAACCAACATTTCACTTGAGCCCACTAAATAAATAACACATTTCAATTTTGAACCCAAACTCAAGTCGACCCGTTACTCCGACTACCTACCTGTCTTGCCACCTTTTAAGTTCATATAAAAATGGTAGCACATCAGTGATGGCAATATTATTTGGAGATGGACGTGGCTTTTGATGAACTTTACAGGCTGGAAAATTTAATTTACGTTAATAAAAAATGTAGAAATAAAACATATACAAACAAACTGACATGTTACAAGAATTATTAGAAAATTTGAAATACAATTAAAAATACATATAAGTATGAAATATTAGATCTTTTGAACTACATTCTATGGAATACAATGTTGAATTCACATTAAAACCTCCCATTCCCAAATGTGAAGCCCCTAACTACGTTTTGCTTCTAATTATTGATATCGAAGTTTACATTGTTTGGAGCAACATCTCTAACTTGACAAAATATCGGCTCACCGCTCATGTATCTAACTTGACAAAATATCGGCTCGTGTATCTATTCGTAACTGTGTAGAATTGACTATGTTACCCAACCAATGAGCCTTGTCCACTGTTTGTAAATCTAATGTTGGATGCCAATCGCTTTCATAGAAAATGACGGTGTAAGCATCTCTCAATTTGATCTCAAGCCCAACAACTCTTATGAAAAATATCACTCCTGGAATATTAAAAATTCAGTTGAGATCCATGTCTTTGAAAGATTGTTTTAAGACGTAATGGATATTGTTTAATTATAATATTCTCACCGGTGCGGGAAATCTTTTGGCCATGTCCCTGCGGTCCATAATGCCATAATGGTGGATGACCCATCGAGCCTTAAACTGACGGTTCTAGTTAGATAAAGAGCTGACTTTCACCAACTCCGCCCATGATAACTTCATGTAACGCGCCCCAAGGCAGGTCTCGGGATGTACCATCTGGGAAAAAGTGAAAAAAACATCAATTATCATCCCTAAGAAATAAATAATCAAAATTAATATATTTAACTTATATGGTCAAAGTCAAACAACCTGATCCTACAAATAAGAAAAGATAATTGACAAATTCACATGGCCCACATATAATAGTACTCGTGTGCTACACGAGTTACACAATGTCAATTATATTATTTATAAGCTTTTACACAAAATTTTGAAATGAGGTCGAGGCACCAACTCCCGTGTTTTAATTTCTATTAGGGCCTTGTACTCATCGGACATAGCGCTAGTTTAGGTCTTATAATGCAAGTTTAGGAGATTTTGGTAAGGTAGTGCTTCTGAAAACACAAATGGTTTTCTTAATGAAAATAATAAAGTTGCTTGTTTACACAATTCAGGTCTACAGATGGATCAACAGGGGCAATATCAAAAGCCGTTTTTAAACTTTGGTTCTTGTGTGGTATAAGATGTGATAAATAAATTAAGGTTCAAATAATTTGGTCTTATATAATTGATAGTATACATTATCTTATATATAACTTGCTTATATTGTCGGTAAACAGTACATAAAGATCACCTTGCAGAAATAGATGAAGTAACCTAAGCACTAATAATCACAACACATGTTGATAACCATTTCCAAAAAGTGTAGCAAGACCTTCCTGCAAATTTAAGTATTTGTTTAGCAGTCTCCTGATGCAAGCAACATCTACACTTGAAATGTAACATGTGAAAGAATATATATCAATGAATTCCGACATGATGAACTACTACCGAACTAAACTGCAAGTATCATAATACAGTAGATAATATTATTATCTATTGTAGGGATGAGCAAATCGTACCGGGTACCGGTTCGAAACCATTAGAGCATTCACAAAGGATTTCTTATATTTGTGCGAGTGAGTTAGTTATGTTATAAGGAATGGTTGTGAGTGGTTTTGAGTGGTTGTGAGTGAATGAGAGAGAAAATGTTACTGTTCATTTGTAAATATACAGGAACACTGTTCATCCCTTATAATTTTTTTAATATTTTTGAAAGTGGTTGTGAGTGGAGGAGAAAGGAAATGTAATGATAAAGGTATTAAAAAATATTATCGTATTGAACTGAACAGGAGAGAGAAAAAGTATTGATTTTTAGTGTAATTATATGAATAAGGAAAAGCAATTGTTACTGGTACCGAATTTCCCGAACCGAAATATTTTTGGTACTGACATTGGGCGTTTTCGGTACCAGTTTGATACCGGTATTTACCGGTTTTGACCATCAAATACCGGTCTGTGCCAGTACCGAACCGTACCGTACCGAGTATTTTTGGTACCCGTACCGGTTGGTACCGAGCTCATCCCTAAATAATATATCCTTACCAAAACATGAGTTATCTTGCATCCAAACGACTGAAATAAAACAATGAAATGACTTACCTCAATTATCAAATGTTTCAGGCAAAACTATAAGAGCAGAATACATGTTTGTCTCATTATGAGGAATATGTAGTTTATCGATCAATATCCAATATCCACTCCCAAATGACCTGTAGATATTCATACAATATACAGTTGCGTAAAACAAAAGCAAAAGAAATAATAAAAAAATGATTATATTTTCTCGCCATTAGCAAGGTTAGTGTATAAGAACTAAATACATGTTTCTCTCACTATGAGGAATATGCTGTTTATCGATCAATTCCAATCATAGATGACTTGTAGATCTCCATATAATTGACTTGTTGGAAGGTAGAGAAGACACAGATAACTGCCATGCTCTAGTTGAATAACGTTCGAGGACGTTTCCTCATGGCTTGGTTCATATCAGACTGAAATTACATGATAGAAATCTATTTAATGGCGGCAAGGAGTTTAAAATTATTATCTTTCAGACATATCAAGCGGTTTCTTAACAAAAAAATTGATTGTGCAGAGTCAAAAGGCAAGATCAAGTCAAAATTAAATCTCTAAAGTCAAAACACATCAAATAAGTACCTGGATGAGAAGAAAGCTCATAAGAACTTTTAGTAAAAATCATGCAGAGACCATCGCCATCATTGGGATTGAACTTTTCCGGTGGTTGTTCACAAACAGTTTCGGTACATTCTACTCGAAAAAGAGAGAAGCCTTTAATGGTATCAAGCACCGGCAACTTGTAGAGGCGGAGCTGCTGAGCCAACACAGCTAGCATGGAAAAATGAAGTGATGTTTAAACCCTATAAAAAGGTGATAATAAGCCAACGACTCAATAACAAAGTGCATATATCATTGTGGTTGTGTTTCTTAATTGGGTTTTCCATGTGAATGGTGATATATGATTATTACCCTCCAAAAGCCTGTGTGTGTGAATTAAAAATACATATATGTGGGCATAATTAAAAATTAATAACCACCTTTGTTACAACAAAGCTATCGAATAACACTTGGTTAAACATGAATGGGTCGGACATGTCAGTTACAGACATGTCTTTTTAGAAGAATTATGTATGCTTTATCCTATTGTACCTAATGCATTATAATATGTAAGTTTCCATAGCTCCAGCTTGTTATTTATTATATAAAAAAGGTATAAGAGTGAAGAAAGTCGATTCTTTGCAAAGGCGGTTCGTGCTAGTGCCGCCCGGGCCGCCACGATTGCCGGCGGGCACTCGTATTTAAAGTTTGATGGCAGTTTGAATGCCTTGGTCACAAGCGGTAGAACGTTACTCACTACTCTATATGACTTGGCAATAGGACAATTCCCACTTTTCAGCCACTCCTCACCCGTTGCCTCGTGATTCGAGTCTCCTTTCTGTAACATCATTTAAAAATTAAACGAAGTGATCGCATGATATAAAATTATAAATAATCAGCAACTTTATCATATACCTGAGAAGACTTTTTCTTGTTCTTCTTTTGATGATTCTTAAACATCTCATTGAACGCGTCGAAACCGAAGGACCCTCCTAAACTCGACAGACTAATAGTCGCAGCCTTTGCTGCTAACGGGTTAAACTGTTGTGACACTTGTTCGGGCTTCACTTTTTGGGGAAATTGCAATGTTCCCTTGGAAAGCGAGACAACACCATTTTGTCCATGAAAAAGCCTAAATGCCATATCAAAATTGGGACCGTCCTCGAATATAGGACCTTTGGTTCCACGTGCCTAATAAGAAAACAATGACGAAGTTTAGTCCATACGCACTCCAACCCAACCCACACGTTTGGACCTGTTTTTGCCCCTCTGAGTGAAATCAATAAGGAATATAAGAAACTTACGGGCAATGGGAAAGCCATGGATAAAGAAAATGAGAAGTTAGTTGGTTCATTAATATTGCGCAAAAATGGGCATCGAACAATATCATGCTGTGATGGTGCAGACTCGTCAGCCATACTCCTACAGAAAAAATTCATCTTTTGACAGCAGGATGCCCTGCACATATAAGACATGTAAATCAGCATTACACCACACATAATAACTATAAGTTTCGTAAAAAACTTGTATGAATACAGCACAACACACATACACAAGGCCACTTGCCCAGCACGAGCTACGTTTTAGCTGGTTAGCCAGCGGGGTATTCGTGCAGGCCCGAGAGTTACTGGTACAGGTTTTCACGGTTATCAAGCAAGTACACTGACATAAGCATGTTGAAATATTAATTCATTCTACGCATACATAAATCCCATCCATGTTATACGATAACCAAAAATCTATACAAAAGACAACCATATATAGATTTAATCTAATTGGGCTGCTAATTGATAAAAACAAGTAGGCCGTTTTACAAAGTACAAAAAAACAAATCTTCCAATATCTAGCATCAGAAAGTCATTAAATCATAACTATACTCCCGTTCATCAAACCCCTATACTAACTTAATATAGATCTCAAAGTCAACGTAGTCAAGTTATCAATAATTATTTAAAGAGTAAATAGCTTTTTTTCCCCAAATCAAGAAACAACATCATGCCTTAGCACTATAAATCATATAATCAACCTAGATTTCAATTTCATCAAAACTACATCAAATTAATCTAAAACTCAAGGTTAAAACCAGCAAGTTACAAATTCACATATACAAACCTGAGTTCAGAGTAAAAACAAACAATTTCACCATATCAGATATCCAAATTATGAACTCCAAACCAAAAGTCAAAACACTATTTAATCAATTTTCTTTTCAATTTCATCAAAACTCATCAATAATCCATCTAAAAGTTAAAACTCAACGTCATCACGTCACAAACTTGCATAAAAAAGAATATGTATTCCTTCAAAATTCTGAAAGAAGTGAATAATCTGACTTTTATTGAATCGAGTCATCATGAAGCAAGATTCTTTGCCAACTCTAATAGTACCAGCGAGCAACACAACAGCCACACATACTGCAGAATGAATACAACAATAGCAGTATACAAAAACACAATATGATTTACCAAAAACCTCAAAAGGAAAACGATTCGGCTCGGATTTAGCTATTGGACCGTTTTGGCTGCAACACGGGTTGTAAGTGAAAAACATCACATTTGTCGTCCTCGTTTATGACACGCTAAGCAACGCCCTTTACCACAACCATAATAACCTTCAGGAACAACAAACAGTTCCTAACTTAAAACAGAAGGTTATTATGTTGAGATAAGTACATAAGCTAAGTTTACCCATTTCTAGTTTCACCAATTAGAAAAAAACCTAATAACCTATTTACACTTCAGAAAAATGGAAAGCGATAATAACATACCTGAAGCTGTGGACCCGCTTTAGATCTTTAATATATAAGTATACGACATTCGAATTTGGACACATAATACATACTAACAACATTATTAAGCAACTGATGGTATTGATGCTGAAATAAGACCTCCAAAGAATAGACCTGTTGCTACTTTCTGAACTAAAAAAACACAGATTATTAAACGAATATCAGAATATTAAACATCATCAATAGAAACCCTAACTTGTGACAATCATCGAAGCATCAAATCCAAACAACAGCCATAAAACCAACACACCATAATCATAAAAACCCTAAAAACGATTGTGTTGTATCGAGTTATGCAAACATTGAAAAGTTATTCAATTCATAAAAAAACACAATCCGAAGAAAGGCGTAAACCCAGATGTAAACTTAATCGGACCAAAGAATAAAATTGTCATAAATGTTCAAAACAACACAGTTAGGGATGAAGAAACATACCGAAATTGAAGGGGACGTGGCAATGATCAAAGTGTGGCGACAATCATTGGAGCATGGAAGACTTAACATTACCTGAATCAAGAGGAAATTGATGTTGATAGGAAACAATATGAAATACAAATACGTCATACGAATCGCGATTTCAGAAAAAAAAAATCAGAAATACATGAAAAATTTGCTTTGTGTGTTGAATATCATAGTTTGAAAAACCTTAATCTGATGCCGATTTAGGGTTTCGTTTGTGCTCGATTGGAATGATGTAAAACACGAAATGAACATAAAACATAGTATACATCAACAGACAGATTGAGCGATAGTGTTGGTGCACTTGTGTCTGTACTTTGTCTGTATTCGGTCTGTATGAAAACGATGTCCTAAGTCAGTCTGTAAGTTGACCAAGTCAACTATCCTCCTGTTTGACTTGGACAACATGATGTTTGTCTGGATCGAAGGATAGCCTCGAAGGATACACATCATCCTTCGAGGTGCTCGAAAGATATGGTTCGACCATTAGACATCGAAGGATGATCCTTCGATGTCCATGCTGATCGTTCGAGCTTCCTGTCATCGATAGATGATCCTTCGGACCATCCATCGATCCTTCGACCAAGACCTGCTGAGCTGGGTATATATACCCATGCATGTGTTGAGTGTGATAGAGTTCGGAGTTCAGAGATATGCACACTTAGAGAGTTAGAAAAACTCTGCTGGAAAACACACACACACACTTTAGAGAGTTTGCAAACAGATTGTAAACCTTGTGCTTGTAACCGTAAACCTTCATACGTATTAATACAGTGGTGTTAATCGGTGAACTTTGTGTGTTCTTGTGTTTGTTCTTGCTTCATCCCGGTTTGCCTACTAGCTTGGATTCCGCACTCGCTAGTGGGTTAGTATAACAAGGTTTAGGTTTGTTCTCGATCCTCCGAGAAAAGGGACCTACAAGTGGTATCAGAGCCTCGCTCTTTACCTTGTTTAAAACCGGTTTGTTCAAGTTCTTGGTGTGTTTGAACACTTGGTTTAGCACCCGTTTTTGGTGGTTTTCTTGCTTGTTTAAACTGAAAAACGGATACTAAACCTATCGGGAGTGTTCGGGGTCGGTTTGGGTAACATAAAAATTTGTTTTGTGAAACTTTGATTTTTCCGACCATTCTTCCGGTTTGTCTCCGGTGACTGCACTTGGGGATAAGGTTGCCATTTTTGGTAATATTTTTGAAAGTCAAAAAGGTTGGTGAAAAGGTGTGTCTGAACATACCTTTCTGCCGAAAGTTGGTACACCAACCTGTCACTTTTCTCACCAACCCATCAGTACTTTCGGCAGTGTGTCAGAGCACTCGAAAGATATCCTTCGACATCGAAAGATATCCTTCGACATCTTTCGATCAAAGGCAGCTCGAAAGATAAGCATCCTTCGAGTAGTCTTTCGAAGTCTAAGGGTTATCCTTCGTAGTTGGAATCTTTTCGAAAGTTGGTTGTCCGAAAGATAAGGATTCATCTCGAAAGATAAGGATCTTTCAGTGTGAATCTTTCGAGATCAGTATTCGAAAGATATAGATCTTTCGAACTGTGAATCTTTCGTGATAATCAGTCGAAAGATAAGGATCTTTCATTGAGAATCTTTCGAAGACTTTGCTCGAAACTCAACAGTAATCTTTCGATCACTGTTGATCCTTCGAACAAGTCTTGATCTTTCGATCAGATTGTATCTTTCAATTGTTGTCTGTTTGTTGTTAACAGTTTGTGGTGTGTAGGTTATTTGTTAATCTTTGATCAAAATGAGCTGTACTAGCCCTTGGGATTGGAGTACGGATCCACAACCAGATCTGAAACAGATGTCTATGGCTGAATATATGACGAGTGCCATTCCAAAACAACAACAATCAATAAGTTCCTGTCAATGGGCTTTGGTATCCAATCAAAGTCAAAGTCTTCAAAATCTTCTGATTAGTGAGAGTGAAACAGGCAGTAACAATCGTCCACCAAAGCTGAACCACATGAACGATTTTCCGTCATGGAAAGGCCGCTTTCACACATATGTTCAAGGACAAAGCACCGACCTTTGGATGTGTTTTGTCAATGCATTCAATGAAAGTCTTGAAAGTAGAGCATCCACTTCAGAAGGTTACGCCAACATGCTTGAAAATGACAAGAAGGCTTATGAATTGGAGAAAAAGGCCTATGCCATACTTACTCAAGCACTCAACAAAGACATCTACCATCAGTTTTCATATTGCAAGACCACGAAAGCATTGTGGGATGCCTTAGTTGCTAGAGGAGAAGGCAATGCAGCTGCTCGAAAGTCTAGGCATGATTTGCTGAAGAAAGAATTTGAATCTTTTCAGTTTTTGGAAAACGAGACTCTGAATGATATGACCACACGTTTCTATCATTTGATTAGTGAAATGTGTGCTTATGGGGTGGCAGCTACTCAACAAGACATGGTGAATAGGTTTGCTGACGCCCTACCCCCAAAATGGAGTTCGTTTATTGAGTTGTTGAAGCATACTAAAGCTCTAGATGAGATTAACATCTATGAGTTCATTCAGAAGCTGGAACATAAAAATGATGAAGAAATTAGGAAAGCAAGGCGTGCTCCAGCTCCTCAGAATACAGAAATGTATTTGCCTGGCTTTGGTCCTTCAGCTAGTTCTAGTTCTGTTCAGCAACCGAAGCTTCAAACTGCTTTTGTGTCCAATACGAGTTCCTTTCCATTTTCTCAATCAACAGCTGCTCCACCACAACCTCAATTCGATCCGAGGTCTTACATTCCTGTTCCAACACAGCCACAACCACAACCTCAACAACATCAACAACAAGCTCACTATACAAACAATCCTCAACCTCAGCCTCAAAGTCATCACACAATCCGAGTCGACAACTCAAATCTTTCACACCTTAGCATTGAAGTTGCTAAGGAACATATGGAAATTATCAACACCATGGTCAGTGCTTACTGTGGTTTGGTAGCTGGTCAGCTTGGAAACATCAACATGACCAATGAAGATTATGATCAGATCGACAAGGAAGAAATGGAGTTGATGGATATTAAATGGGCTTTTGCTAGTGCGGTTAGAAGGGCAAAAGATTTCATGGCGCGAACTGGAAGAACTTCGTTGGAAGGAAAGAAAAACACGAAGTATGGGTTTGATATTAATGCCGTCACGTGCTTTAATTGTGGCGAGAAAGGGCACTTCAAACGTGAGTGCACTCGACCAACAAAACACGGCAATCACAACCCTTTCAGAAACCAGACAAATGTGAATGCCCAACAAGAAAACCGTGAGAGGAGGATGGTGGCAGTAAACAACAATCAGGGACAGCCTGGAGCTACCAATCACAATCGGGCTTTGGCCGTTCAAGCTGATGAAGGATGTGACTGGTCAGTGCAGTTTGGTGAAGGTGATCAAGGAAGTGGAACTGCATTGTATGCTAAGGTCATCGAGCAGGTTCATAAAGAAGAATCCTCTGGGAGCGATGACAGTTCTGGTTATTCGGGCAGTTCGGATGAAGAAGGCTCTGTTTCTGGGGATAATCACTCAATGCCTGATGTGAATGAAGAAGGAGATGATGATATACAGGAGCTACTGAATGAAGCTGATGAGCTTAAATGTCAGAAATCAATTCTGATTAGGAAGGCTGCTGCTACATCAACGGAAATGGAAAAGCTATTCTCTGAAGATGGAGCTTTTTCTTTTCAAACTGCCTTTATGGCAAATGGTTCAGCCTCTACTAGTCAGGTAACTTCTGAACCTCCTGCTCCTAGTATTTGTAAATCATGTGCAGAGATGAAGCTTGAATCAGAAAAGCTTCATAGTCATAATCAGAATTTGGTTATTGAACTGTCAAAATGCCAAGAGGCAAACATGGCTTTAACCCGGAATGAAAAAGAATTTAAATCTGTAATAGAGACTTTAAAGAAAAATGTGTCCGAGGTTAACAAAGTAGTTTACCACAAGCAAGTGAGTATAAATGAATACATTAACCTTGTGGAAGAAACTAAGAAGCAATTAGCCATTGCCCAATGCAAGCATGATGCGATCAAACAGAAATTGGATAGTTATTCTAACTCCCGATTTGTGCTTGATCACATCATAGACGTTCAACAACTGAAAGGTAACGTGAAAGGTGTAGGGTATAAGGCATGTCCACCCCCTTTGATGGACAACTATACCAAGATGCCTGATGAAGAGGAAATGCCTCGGTATGAACCCAGTGTGCCTTTGAACTTTGAGGAATTTTCTACTGGCCTAGGGTTCAAACCGGACAGTTCTTCAAACACAGCCCCTAAGGAACAAGAAACTTCACCATCCATGAAACAAAGTCCTCCAATTATCGAGGACTATGAGACATCGGATGATGAATCAGAAGTGGCTGTAAGTGATCAGGATAAATCACTTAGCAAGATGAAAGGAGTAGATATTCCACGAGAGAATCACATCCTTTGTGATCCTGATACTCCTGAGGCTTCATCAGTCGAGAAACAAGTGATAGATCCTGTCAAGGTTGAAAAGAAGGAGGTGTCTACTGTTAAAAGCAGTAATGTGTTGTATACCTTGGTTGGAGATAGTAAAATCTATTCAGATCACGTTTTTCCAATTAAAAATGTAAATAAATCTTTGATTGATAAAGTCTTTGAAGACAATACAAACAAATTTTTGGGAAAAACTCTACCAGGAATTGTGGTAACACAATGTGATCCCGTTCCTAAAGCTGAGATTAGGAAACAATTTGGTAATCAAAAATCTCCAACCACTCCACAACCTACTGCTTCTAAGGGTAAACAACAACAACGAGCTCCAAAGCCAAAGGCTAAGGATGAATCAAAAGGAGCTCGTTACATGAAGAAAGGAAAAGATGTTAAATTTGTAGCATCAAAGGGTACAGATAAAATTGAGACTTTTGAAAACAAATCAAACACTGATTTTGTACAACAAGTCAAAATTTTGAAACGTAACAGTGATAACAATTACACCCAACATACAAACGGGTGTGATGAAAGAGCAAGTACCTCAGGTTCTACAAGTTCAACATCTGGTGGTCGATCAAGTTCTCCTAAGTCTGTTGAAAGGAGAACTTGTTTCAAATGTGGAGAAATTGGGCACATTATCAGAAATTGCCCAAATGCTCCAAAGAAGAAGTTGGTTGAAAAGGCTCCACCTGAAGCAGTTCATCCTCAACGTCGGTCAGTTTCACCTAAACAAGATAAACGAACTGTAAAAGAACAAGAAACTAAACAACGACGTAAGAACATAAAAACTGTTGAAAAAGCTTTAAAATCTGAAGTTAAAACAGTTCAAAAGGAACCAAGAGTGTCACAACCTGTAAAACCAGAATCTTCAAAAACTGGTAGGCAAGGACAAACTTGGTTACCTAAGTCGGGTGACAATTCAGGGGGAGCAGTTGTTCTTGAAAACCATCAAGAGATAGAGCTTACGTATCGTGATGCCAAGGGACGACCCAAGACCACTAAGGCTTGGGTCCCCATTCTCAACTGATGTGTTTATTTGACATGTGCAGGATGTTCTAGGAGGAACTATTAATAGTCATTGGATTGTTGATAGTGGGGCATCCAGGCACATGACTGGCGACTTACGGCTCCTGTATGACGTGAGAAATATTAGAGGAGGGTATGTTGCCTTTGCGGGTGATAAAGGCGGGTACATCACTGGAGAAGGGAGTATCTCCAATGGCATCGTGTGCTTTGACAAGATCAATTATGTGAAGCAAATTGATCACAATCTTCTCAGTGTGTCGCAAATCTGCGATAAAAAGTTCTCAGTGATTTTTGATGATGCTGGCTGCTATGTGCTGAAACCTGGATTCAAAATTCCACAAGAATGGGTTCTCTTATCGGCTCCGAGAGTTAATGATCTTTATATTCTCGACATGAGCCAAGCGATTACTACATCTGCACAAGTTACTTGTTTTGTCTCAAAAGCCACAGAAAAGGAGTCTATATCTTGGCACAGAAGAATGGGACACATTCACTTGAGAAAAATGAACCATTTGGTGAAAAACAATCTTGTGAATGGTGTGCCTGTAAGAAGTTTTCATCTACAAGATATCTGTGTCTCGTGCCAAAAGGGGAAGCAAACGAAGAAGTCTCACCCTTTGAAGAAAATCAACACTGTTAGCATGCCTCTCGAACGTCTTCATATGGACCTTTTTGGACCTATGAAGCACAAGACAACGTTTGGTGATGCTTATTGTTTAGTAGTTACTGATGACTACTCTAGATTTTCTTGGGTATCCTTTATGGCACACAAAAGTGAAACTCCTGGCATCCTCAAGGATCTTCTTACAATGTTGGAAAATCTCTATACGTTGAAAGTGAAAAGGATCCGAAGCGACAATGGAACTGAATTTAAGAATCAAGTTATGGATGAGTTTTGTACTTCTAAAGGCATTCTTCATGAGTACAGTTCTCGTTATACTCCACAACAAAATGGTGTCGCTGAGAGGAAGAATCGAACTATTATTGAAACTGCAAGAACAATGTTAGTAGAGTCGGAACTCCCTATTCAATTCTGGGGAGAGGCTGTATCGGCTGCTTGCTACACGTTGAACAGAGTTCTTACAGTTAAGAGACATGGCAAGACTTGCTTCGAACTCCTTCAGAGAAGGAAACCGGATCTTTCTTATCTTGAACCGTTTGGTGCTCCTTGTACTATGATTGAGCCAGATGGAAAGTTTGGTGCAAGAGCTATCGAGGGTTTCTTCCTTGGATATGCTACTCCGAATTTTCGTGTTTGGAATCTAGCTACTAAAAAGATTGAGCTATGGAGCGAAGTTAGGGTTCAAAGGTACACGAGTCCTGTTAGGGCTCCGGGTGATCCGTGGATGTTCGATTATGATGGGCTATTTGACTCCTTCAATCTGCCAACCTTTGATGAAGAATCAGCAGCGGCTCGGATGTTGTTGGAAAGTGACAACGCTGCTGTCTCACCATTGGTTAGACCTATTGTTGTTGACCCTCAAGTTTCCACGTCTGTCAACAATATGGTTCAAAATGAGGTTTATGAAGATGCTGCTGATTATAATGACTCTTCTGAAGATGATGAATATCATGATGCAGCCGAAGGATCTTCAGCTCCAGCTGCTCCTGTTCAAGGTGCCTCTGGTGATACACCTCATACGCAGAATATAGATACTGCTGAAGGGAATGCATCCACCTCTAACCACATTCCTGGTGTGGAGTTGGTTGTTGATCTTAATCTGAATAATTTGGGTATCAATGCACGTGTGCCAGATAATCCTGAAATGAGGATTCATGATACCCATCCCCAGCAGAATATAATAGGAGATGTCCATCGCGGTGTGCAGACGCGTAATCAGCTGAGAAACAACCGGAATGCTGGTTTGTATTCAGCTATAAGAGAATCTGGTCAACAAAATGACTGGTCCTTCGCGTGTTACGTGTCACAAGAAGAACCAAAGTCGTGGAAAGAAGCATTGAAAGATAGTGCCTGGGTTGAAGCCATGCAAGAAGAATTACAGCAATTTCACAAGCTTGGTGTTTGGAAGCTTGTTGAAAAGCCTGAGAACTACAAGAAGATTGGCACTCGATGGGTCTTCAAATGCAAGAAAGACGACCGTGGAGTGGTTATTAGAAACAAAGCTCGTTTAGTCGTTCAAGGTTTTCGTCAGATAGAAGGGATCGACTACAACGAAGTCTATGCACCAGTTGCACGTCTGGAAGCTATTCGGATCTTTCTGGCTTATGCCTCATTCAAAGGATTCAAGGTTTACCAGATGGATGTCAAAAGTGCATTTCTACATGGTGTGGTTGAAGAAGAGGTATATGTCGAACAGCCTCCAGGTTTTGAAGATCCTGTTCATCCCGATCGGGTTTGGTTGCTCAACAAAGCTCTGTATGGTCTTCATCAAGCACCACGAGCTTGGTATGCAACCTTATCTACATATCTGCTGGAGAACGGTTTTCGAAGAGGTCTTATCGATTGTACTCTCTTCATCAAAGAACAAGATGGAGATCTTCTTCTGGTTCAGGTATATGTTGATGATATTATTTTTGGTTCTACTAATGATGTTTTGTGTAGGAATTTCGAGCGCATCATGCAGGATAAGTTCGAGATGAGTGCTATGGGGGAAATGAATTTCTTTTTGGGCCTACAAGTACAACAAACGGAGTCTGGGATATTTATCCATCAGACTAAATATGTTGGAGACATCTTGAGCCGGTTCCAGATGTCCGATGCAACGCCCATTGGTACCCCATTGCCAACTAATCACGGAATAACTCCTGACTTGAAGGGTGAACCTGTTAGCCCTTCATACTATCGCGCGATGATCGGATCCCTTATGTACCTCACAGCATCAAGGCCAGATATAATGTACCCAACATGCCTGCTTGCCAGATATCAAGTTAATCCGAAGGCCTCACATCTTGCAGCTGTCAAAAGGATTTTTCGTTATTTGAAGGCTTACCCCGACATCGGTCTGTGGTATCCTAGGGATAATAACTTTGACTTGGTCGCATTCAGTGATTCTGATTTTGGCGGATGTAAAATCGACGGCAAATCCACAACGGCTGGATGTCAGTTTTTAGGAAATCGCCTAGTCACATGGCAGTGCAAGAAGCAGACGTGTGTAGCTACATCAACATGCGAAGCTGAATACATTGCTGCCTCAAGTTGTTGCTCACAAGTTCTTTGGATCCAACAACAATTGCGGGACTACGGTTTTGAATTCCTAACTACTCCTATATACGTTGATAATTCTGCTGCTTTAGATATCACTAGAAATCCTGTGCAGCATTCAAAGACCAAACACATCGAAATCAAATATCACTTCATACGTGATTGCTTTGAGAAAAGGCTAATCGATGTTGTTAAGGTCCACACCGATGACCAACGTGCCGACTTATTTACCAAAGCTTTTGACAAATCTAGATTTGACTTTTTATTATTGGTAAACGGCATTAAGGTCAAGCAAGAGTAAACCAACATCGGAAAATCATTTTTGTAAATATCTTTGTGAGTTTTAAATTTATCTTCGTTTATTGATTTTAGGGGGAGTAAATCCAAAAATCTGAAAATCCAAAAACATCGAAAAATTTCAAAAACACAAAAACAATAGAAAATCAAAAATGAGTTTCCTGGCGAGCAAAAGAGAAAATGATAGTACATCAGTGGTCTATCCAAACCTCTTTAAACCTTAAATGAAAAACGATAAGCAGCTTTATATAAGATGTATCGGTAGGCTCACAATCATTTTAAAGTGTGCAGGGTGATATAAATCTTAATCGACTGAAGATCAGGTGGGAACCATTCATTGGCATATGGTCTTAGTACCGAAATTTCGTTTGATAGATTGCCGAGGTTCTGAGATATTCGGTCTTTATGCTGCTTATCATCTGGGTATCATGGTTGTATCTTTTACCGAAAAATAACGGGGACGCAAGTCTAGATCTTCCATGATACTATACATACGTGTACATAATACATACTGCATTCGACCTCAATAAGTGATAAACAATCACATGTCCCTTCAAATAAGTGATAAAATATCACATTTATCCGGGTGTCAAGTTCGTCTCTCTGCTGTACGGAAGTACTGACCTGTTCACGGATTTGCACCTGTGCCCTCATGCATACGAAAATCAAGTTCCTCATCAATAAGTGATTATATCACAAAGGACTTGTTTTCAAATCAAAATAAGTGAGTATCTCACAATTTATACGGTCAAACAGATGATAATCGGTATACTCACCGGTAAGATGAACTCTCGTGCATACCTTGATACGGGAATGTGTCGTGATGTGGATGAACACCGGTCGGTAAGTATAAATCATACATTAACGTATCCTCTAAACATGATTACATCTGATAAGTTGAGCTTAAGTGGACAACAATACCGATAATTGTTATAGGATGCTTATCTTAATATTAACTAACTGAACAACAAGAGTGTTTTGGCATGACCGTACACTGATATGATTCTCTTACCCTCGAAACTCGCAAAAAGAATGTCTGTATATATTTATTTACTGCTTAACTTTTATTGTTTTTCTTTTAAACAGTTTCGTCGTTTGGTGCATATCAGCACGACATTAGCGGTGATGTCGTTTGATAACCCTCAAAGGATTTTAAATTGTTGTCTTTTACTTTCAAAAATACCAAAAAGATTTTAGGTGTGTTTTAATATAAACTTTATAAAAGCCAAAAAGATTTTCTTTCTATTTTATTTTCGATCGTACGATGTTGGAGCTCAAGTCTTCGTTGCCTGAAACCTGAACGAAAACCAAACTGACTAAATCTTCATAAACGGTCGAAATTTGCATGTTTTGAAAGTTAAAGACTTAAAATTGACAAATTTATTAAACTTTCAAACTGTCGGACGGTGTTTGATTGTGACATGGTCATTCGTGTGTCGTTTGTTTATACTATATTCCAAGCAGTTGTTCTCATTACGCGTTTAGATTTCTTGCATGTGCAGATTCTAAAGGCTAGGAGAACATGGTCGATGAAAAGCTCTGGAATGAAGACACGACGAGAAGGCGCTCAAAGGATGAAGATGATTGAGTAGTCGCTGGCCATCATCAACACCACAAGGATCTCACTTCATAAAGATAAAGTCCATTCACGAGCATAACTCAAGGGGGAGCTTATGTTAAGGGGGAGTTTGTCAACACACTTCCTACATGATACGGGTAGTTTGTTGATACACTCTCTACTTTCAAGACGTGAAGACTTTGAAGATCCTCCGACTTTGAAGACTTGAAAGGACATCAGAGTTTTGGTAACTCGAAGACCAAAGACCGTCGAAGTTCAAGACGAGTCTACAACCATAGAAGATAAAGACAAAGCTACAGCCAAGGGGGAGTTTGTTGGTGCACTTGTGTCTGTACTTTGTCTGTATTCGGTCTGTATGAAAACGATGTCCTAAGTCAGTCTGTAAGTTGACCAAGTCAACTATCCTCCTGTTTGACTTGGACAACATGATGTTTGTCTGGATCGAAGGATAGCCTCGAAGGATACACATCATCCTTCGAGGTGCTCGAAAGATATGGTTCGACCATTAGACATCGAAGGATGATCCTTCGATGTCCATGCTGATCGTTCGAGCTTCCTGTCATCGATAGATGATCCTTCGGACCATCCATCGATCCTTCGACCAAGACCTGCTGAGCTGGGTATATATACCCATGCATGTGTTGAGTGTGATAGAGTTCGGAGTTCAGAGATATGCACACTTAGAGAGTTAGAAAAACTCTGCTGGAAAACACACACACACACTTTAGAGAGTTTGCAAACAGATTGTAAACCTTGTGCTTGTAACCGTAAACCTTCATACGTATTAATACAGTGGTGTTAATCGGTGAACTTTGTGTGTTCTTGTGTTTGTTCTTGCTTCATCCCGGTTTGCCTACTAGCTTGGATTCCGCACTCGCTAGTGGGTTAGTATAACAAGGTTTAGGTTTGTTCTCGATCCTCCGAGAAAAGGGACCTACAGATAGAACATGCAAGATATATGAAATTGAAATTAGGGTTTTAAGGATTGATTGATAAGAGACGTATTGGAGAAGATTTCTAACTGATTGAGAAGTGATTGGAGTTTCCATATTAAAGAACATAAGCGCGCTTTAACAAAATTGCTGAGGTATAAGGAAAAAGGATAATGCCGCCCAAATTCCCAATTATCTGGCCAAAGAGAGCTGCCACATCATGGTCAAATAGTCAACCTTTATTTTGCTTTAGTATAATAGATAGATATTGGTTATTCATATATAGTGGATGTGAATAATTACCAAAGATTGGGGAATATGATCGGACATATAATGGTATCAAAGAGTGAACATTGATTCAATGCCATAATGGTATCTGTTATGGTTCAGATCCATAAAGCATGGTCAACTAAACAGGTAATGCTCCAAAGTTTTAACAACAGAAAAGTGCAACCAGGGAGATAGCACGTCGGGCGTTTTGAGATCGGTTTCAAGACCAAGTTATGGAGTACGGTTAGGCTGTAAACGAATCGAACGTTTAGCGAACAATTCGTGAACCGTTCGGCGGGAAGTTCGTTTATGTTCGTTCGATTAGCTTAACGAACGAACACGTTCGGTTAGCTTAGCGAACGAACACGAACACAGGTCTCATTCGTTCGACTGCGTTCGTAAACGTTCGGTAATACGTTCATTTGATTATATTAAAAAATATAAATAATAAACATTTTATCTAAAATATTGAAAACTTGAAACCCTTTTTTTTCTAAATTAGCTAAAATTTGGACATTCTAAGACATTTTTTGAGATAATTATGTCTAATTTAGTTAAACTTTATTCATCGTTTGGTGGTGTGGTAGATTTCTTGTGTTTTGATTTATCATTTGATAGTTGTATTTAACTACTTATATCCAATGTTTAAAGATAACAATGTTTTATTTTTTTTTATTTTCAAGTTAAATGTTTGTTTGCATCCATTTTTATTTGCTTGCGTTTGTTTGTATTCGAGACCGGTGTTCACGAACTGTTCGTGAACAATTGAATTTCCTTAACGAACGAACACGAACATAAACTTATGTTCCGTATGCGTTCGTGAACAGTTCGCGAACATGTTAATTTCCTTAACAAACGAACACGAACATTTTCTTGTTCGTGCTCGTTCGGTTCGTTTACAATCCTAAGTATGGTACAACAGCAAATCCTGATGTTTGGAAGCTGCATTGGTGGTATTACGGTACTGGAACTGGAACGGTGACAAGATAACACCGGAGGGTGGTGGTAGTGGCTGCCAGAATAGAACCTCAAACGTGGTAGTAGGTTCGAGTGTTTAAGACTAAGTTACGGGATCTAATATTTTTGGTTGCATCTAAGTTGTGTATCAACTTAGTTTCGATGCTCATTGAGTTGAAGGTTATCGGAATTGTTTACCCTTCTCTCGGTCAAAAGTTATCTCGGTTAAGGTTTTCTTAGTTATCAAGATTGATCAGTTCGAACTTATTGAAAACTAGTGTTTGATTTTGAAGGTTTCAATGATGATGTGCCATCTCTATGTGTCGGTGTAATCTCCGTGTGTCGAGGTAGTAACTTGAACAAAAGAAGAAGACTCGTTCAAAGGCAGTGGTAAAAGATCTTGGTGTACCCTTTGATTCAATTTGGTTGAAGGCAATTGGTAAGTTATCCCTTCTTCCAGTTGATCGAGTGATGCTATTGGTCAAGTTCAAAGGTTCAATAAAAGTGGGTTTGAAGGACAGTTCGGTGGCTACTTGAAAAGCGTTCGAGGGTCTCTTGAAGTCCTATCAAAAGGGTCACATATTCCGTGACTACCAATCGAATCTAGATGTACACACATTTTTAAGCCAAGTCGAAGCGTGTGTTGCTCAGGCTCTTCAGGGTGAAATGGCATCGTTAGTAAGAAGTAATATTAGTACGCGTAATGATGTTGTAACCAATGACGATAATTGTAATGTGTCTACTAAAGATGTCAATGGAGTCATGTGTTTACCGAAGATGGTGCGGCAGATCGTGGCAGAATAAATCAACACTGAAAGGGAGACTTACGGAAGTTGATGTTGAGAGGGAGTGATAAAATTAAAACATCAACTAGTGAGTTGTTTGATGGAGATCTAAAGACAAAGGACTAAACGAGTAAAATAATAATTAAAAATATTTAAATATTAGTTGAATTATCTATTAGTATTAGTTTTATTATTATTTGTTTACATAAGTATTGTTTAGTATTTGAGTTAGAGAAGAAATAGAATTTGTATTAGTTTAAAATGTTTAGTCTTTAAATATTGAGTCCTTATAATCAAGTTAATTAATTCACACAACAATTAATAGAAAAAAATTGTGAATCCCGTTTGTATTTATCTCTCTGATCATGTACGTAGATTAACAATGTCCTTCAAGTCTCACATAAATTTCTCTTTTAGCAACTTTAGCTATTATATTTCTTGCATATTAAAAACACTATTATAGACAAACCTCATTTATCAACATAATGCCATCCACCTTACACTCTACCATTACCAAAGTGGCCAGGAAATAGAGCAATAAAAATCACTAAACAATAATAAATAGAGTTATTAAAAACATAAGATCAGTAGATTGAACACTATCGAAATGCATACATATACGCATACACAATCAAGTATTTAAAACACAAAACCACTAGCTATATTTATTATCAATCAAGTCACATAGCCACTTTCAGAGTTGGACTATCATATCAGATTTTTTTGTTAGCCGAACAATAAGCAATCAGATACATCCAGATGATGTACATGACAGTGGTTCCACCAATGATCACAAACCACGCCACACTGATGCCCTGCGGTTCGCTCACAAGATCATGCATATGTGAATAAGGCGTTTGGGCTTCAATTGCCTTATTAACGCTACATAGGAAGCCCTGAAGTGTTACAACCATTGAGACCCTTGCAAACAAGTCGAAAACTCTCCGTTTTGATGACAAAAACAAGCACACAAACAAAACCGAGGTTGTGGAAAAGGTTAAGAAGACCGTGCTCATTGCGGAGGGAAGTGTGGTGGTTACCTGGTAGCTTATGTATACGAGCATCAATGCTGGTACAATGAGCGCGTAGATTTCTTTTCGCGCCACTGGATCATCGACTTCTTTCAATAGGTACTTCCAAAAGGTAGGGGTTGTGGGTGGGTGATTATGTAGTGTGGTGGGTGATTTTTTGGTGTTGCTTGCCATCTTGTGGTCTGAAGCATTGTTGCTAACTCAACCACTATATAGACCAAAAGATATGGAGTTGGGGGATTGAAGACGTAACAAAACATTTAATTGTTTTTTTTTTATGAAACTCTTAACATAATAAAGGTATAAAGAAATTTGTAATGGTAACGTTTCCCGTATCTAAATGTCCATTTGGTTCGATATTGGATGGAAATTATTTTTTAATTTCTAATAAAGTAATTTGTACGTAACTAATTTTACCATTTTTGAATAAAGTAATTTATTTTTTAAAACATATAAATAACCATCTCTTTCTCAAACCATTTTCGTTCTAAATCATATCTTTCTCACTTTAACTCTTACTCCTTTTCATTGTCATCAATCTTTTTTTCAATTGCTAATTATTCATTCGTATGAAGACTTGGGTATTTACTTACAACCAAACGATTAGGAAGACGATTTTTCAATCGATAGTAGCTTACTTTATTTCGTAGAGAAGCTTGAGGAAACGAAGCGGAAGACACAGCGACGTCGTCAGCCGTTCCAAAAAAAAAAATCGTCAAACGTGATCGCGTACAAGGTAACGAAAATTTTATGAACGATTATTTTGTTGATGAACCAAAGTATGATGATAAAACATTCCGTTAAGGTTTTCGTTTGTATGTCGAAACATTTATTGCTAAAAATTCTTGGTGATCTGAAACACAATATCTTTAGTTTCAAGAGGGATATGGGCGGTACACAAAGAGTTTTATAGCGATACAAAAAGTTACTTCCGCCATTAAACAACCCGCGACCACTAATACTCCCGACAAGAATGATGAGTATTTACAAATGGCCGAAAGGACTTCGTGAGAGTGCCTACAATTTTTTACAACGTCGTTAACCAATTGTACGATGATTGGTACATGCGTAGGCCGACAAGCATCGACGTAGCGAATTTATACAAAAGCCACGAGGAAAAACACTACATTCCAGGAATGCTAGGCAACATTGATTGTACACATCTTATGTAGAGGATGTGTCCCAAAGTGTTACGAGGCCGAGAGGTGATCACCAATACCCAACGGTCATGGTCGTAGCGGTCGCGTCACAAGATTTATTGTTTTGGCATGTGTATTGTGGACCGCCTAGTTCACTAAAGAACATTACAGATTTGGTCTTATAACTGAATCTGCTGAAACACTTGTCAAATTTCTAAAGAATCTACCTTAAACTATGGCATTAATCGAACAAATTAACAAAAGCAAATCTACCTTAAACTATCTAAACCATTAACAAAAGCTTTAACAATCTCTTCTAGCTTCTCTGTAGGCTTCTCTTAAAACAATTATTATTTTTTTTGTAAAATTTAGTTCCTCTTGAAGAGCGTCTTGTTGTTTCCCAAGATCATCATACATGGTGCAAGGAGCCCTTGTTGCTCCAATATGAAAAGATAAATCTTCTCAATTTGCTTTTATATACATTTACGATGAGAATATGCAGTAGAGGGCTAAAATCGGCAGGTCAGACAGATCGGGTAATGGATCAAAAAAAGAAACTATGGTCTGGATCAAGATGGGTTCATTTTTTGTTCAATGCGTCTACAGATGTTTGTCAATCAAATAAAATTAATAAATTATTAAAGTACATTGTTTTAACATGTACATTCCTTAGTGAAGTGATACAAAAGGTTTTATACGCTAATAATACATTGTGGGACAAATTTGAGCCATTTGCTTTAAGCTATTTAATTGTACAAAAGCATGCATCTACAATTGTATTTCTAAATATAAAGGTTAACTTTTGGTATATTTTACCTGGGTATCGAGCATTCTTAGAAAGTCTTTGGGAACATATATACACCCAAGTCCTCTAGCCTCTATATGGCAAGCATATTGCTTTACTTTTTTCTCTGTGAGCTTGTAATTGATATAATATAACGTACCATAGGCATTTGTGTAATTATTTTAAAATTGACTAAGTTGACCTAGGGATGAGCAAAATGGACCCGGTACCGGTACCGAACCGGTACCCGTACCGAATTTACCGAACCGGTACCCGTACCGAATTTACCGGGTACCCGTACCGACTTTTAACATTTTCGGTACCGGTTCGGTACCGGTCCGGTACGGTACCGAACCGGTACCGGTACTGAACCGTACCGAACCGGGTATATTCGGTACCGGTACCGGTACCGGTACCCACTTTTGAGGATTTTCGGTACCGGTTCTTTTGGTACCGGTACCGGTTTGGTTCCGGACGGTACCGAGCTCATTCCTAAGTTGACCTATATTCTAAGAGGAATGATTCATACCCTTTCCATTCTTCAATATGTTTTTTTTTTTCCAATTATATAATACTCCGATTTCTAACATTTCTAAGCATTAGAGGTTGTATGTTATGCTTTGTTTGTAGTTTGTGCTTTGTAACATTGTACGTACAAGTTGTTGATGCATGATCTTGCCATCTTCTGCCACATATCGTTTTTATCTTCTTTTTTCTTTCATTTTACCCACACAACACAAACCCTAGAGAGAGACAGAGACAGAGTTAGAGAGAGAAGTGCGATGGTGAGGTTGTGTGTCCATTGCCTCCGACCGGCCATTCGGCTTACCTCCTCTCTGCCTCAAGTACGTGTCGCAACAGAGAACGAAAATTTGAGAGAGAGAAAGAACGATCGGTATTAGAGCCGGAGTGGTTGCTGGTTGCAGTCGTTGGAAGGCCGACGGTGATGGTAGTGGTTGGGCAGCTTAGGGTTCCGGTCGCCGTGTGTTGTTAGGGTTAAAGTGACATACGAAAAGCCACAGAACATTCATCAGACACATCCCGCCTCCATCCTCGATCCGGCCACGGCCTACAGCCGGGTTTCCGGCGAAGAAGGTAAGGACCAATCACTCTCTTGCCCTAATAGTTGAGCGAGGTCAAAATCCAATTTTACTTTGTGAATTGATTTGACGTACTGGTTTTAGCTTCTTTGATTGAATTAGTTTTTTCATATGTTCACGTTTAGAGAGTGATTCGAGGTTATTTGGTTTTGCTTTCACTGTGTGCTAAAGTTTTGGAGCATCTGTAAATGGTTAGTTACTTGAAATTGAGAATATCGAAATGGTTGGTAATTTATCCTCTACCGCGGGTGATTATTATCAATGTCTGGTAGAAAGTTTGATAGTGACGGTATGCTTCTATGCAATATGCTTCTCCGTGCAGTTTTATTGGAAAAGAAATCAGATGAGATTTCATGGTAAGTGTTATCATGTGCTTAGCAAGTTTGTGTCACTACAGAAACTGAATTTAATGGGTGTTTGGGATTGCTTATTAGAAATGCTTATTGCTTTTATGAAATAAGCAAATAACTGATTTCAAACTGTTTATACATAGCACCTTATTGCAATCCCAATCACTTTAATAAGGCTTTACATGTAAGAGCGATATCAATTACAGTATATTTCCAGATTTTTAGATTTCCATTTAGCCAAATAACTAAATCGAAAAGCAAACAATAGCGTTCTCTGTTTATCATTTTGGATTATGTATGTAATATGTGGGAATTCGATTAATTGGGTAATCAGTTTGTGAGAATGTAATTGAATTCTCATGAAAGAGAATCTTTAAAACCAGGCTTTTGATAAAATTTTGGCCAGTTAGCTTTTTAGATTTAAGTTCATTGAACTTTTAATCTCTATTAGTTCTTTTTATAGGTTTTTGCAGTTCTGTTGGTTGTGGAGCATTTGGCTATGTAATTGAGGCAAATGTTATTGTTTTTAAGAAATTGACGAATTAGATTGTTATAATTTTAATTTGAAAGTTTTAGCCATAAAAGTGAATTGAATAATACAAAGTAACAAGAAATATTAAACATGAAAACGCATTTAATATAGAGTAAATTTTAAAAGCTCTTCATTAGGAATTGGATAATAAAAAGTTCTATTAAAAAAAACACATAAAAATCAGTTGTAGTTGTACTAACAAGAAATATCAAACATGAAAATGCATGTATCTTTAAGTGGCACTTGCATTAGAAACTCAAAAGGCAATAAGGTAGCTATAACTCTTTTATTATTTTTTCAGCAGTCACTTATTACTTATATAATATGAAGAGAAAGAAAAGTTGTTTCAGCTTTAGATCATTTAAGGTTCTATAAAAAAATTAGCATTTATGTTATTGCTTATTACTATTCTTTGAACTCCCTCCATTATAAACTTTTCAGTTTATAATTTGAAGGCTTCGAGCTCATATAAAGGAAGGTTCGTAACAATAATCAAACCAAGAAATGGCAGGTGCAGATGATATCGATCAACATGTCGCAGCCATGGTTTACGGGATCCTTGCGATTGCTGCTGAACTGCTGCTCTCGGTTCGATTTTTAAACTTGGTTGTCGTATAATAGAATGAATACCAATCTTAATTGATGTACGCCTTTTGTTATAAAACAGGCGAAGAATCTTTCAAAAGATGAATTCATCAATATACTGTGTAGGCAGAGCACTAGATTCTCAAGAGGAAGCTCGAAAATCGATGACTAACTTCATAAACGTGGTAGATGAGAGGGGCGTATGGGTCAGCTTCTAGGGAAAAAGTAAGGAACTGTTTATCTTGATGCTTGATAGATGAGACACATACTTGATGTAATAGTAGTTTACTTAAAGTATTTGTGGGTAGTTTATTTGTAGTATTTGTGGGTACGAGTTTTTATATTTGCCTTGGATTATTCGAAAATGAAGTGGAAGTTGCAAAGTTTTTTATCTAGTTTTACAATCACATAATCCTTAAAACTTACTGTGTTTAAAAGTATTTCAGCACGTTATCTAAAAATATCTCCAATAATCAGTTGAAGTTGATCTGGGATTGAATGCAAAGGAGATGGTCTCCTTACGAATCTCCTAGCCCGCGTCGCAACGCGCGCGGATCGAATTCTAGTTTCTACCCAAAAGCCACCATCTACTGCACAAATGTAGGTCCCTGTTTCGCGGAGGATTACGAACCTAAACCTTGTTATACAAACCTACTAGCGAGTGCGGAATCCAAGCTAGCAAGCAAACCGAGTTAGTAGCAAGTAGAGAAACAAACACACAAGTTCACCGATTAACACAACTTGTATTAATGCAATGAGGGTTCGGTTACAAGCTCAATGTTTACAGAAATGCTCTATAAACTCTCTAAGTGTGTGAGTGTGAGTTCTGGACAGAATGCTCTCAAGGCTCTCTATCTCTCGGATGTGCAAATGGCAGAACTCTCTCACACTCAACACATGCATGGGTATATATACCCAGCTCAGCAGGTCTGGATCGAAGGATCTGATAGATGGTCCGAAGGATCATCTATCGATCATAGTTCACACGAAAGATCAGCATGGACCTCGAAGGATCATCCTTCGAGGTCTAATGGTCGAACCATGGTCGAACCATATCTTTCGATCACCTCGAAGGATCAGGTGTATCCTTCGAGGCTATCCTTCGATCAGAACATCTTTAAACTGTTGTCCAAGTCAAACCGGAGGATGGTTGACTTGGTCAACTTACAACACAAATCAGGACATCGTTTATATCAGACCGAATACAGACAAAGTACAGACACAAGTGCACCAACAAACTCCCCCTTGGCTGTAGCTTTGTCTTTATCTTCTATGGTTGTAGACTCGTCTTGAACTTCGACGGTCTTTGGTCTTCGAGTTCTCAAAACTCTGATGTCCTTTCAAGTCTTCAATGTCGGAGGATCTTCAAAGTCTTCACGTCTAGAAAGCAGAGAGTGTATCAACAAACTACCCGTATCATGTAGGAAGTGTGTTGACAAACTCCCCCTTAACATAAGCTCCCCCTTGAGTTATGCTCGTGAAAAGACTTTATCTTTATGAAGTGAGATCCTTGTGGTGTTGATGATGGCCAGCGGCAACTCGATCATCTTCATCTTTTGAGCGCCTTCTCGTCGTGTCTTCATTCCAATGCTTGTCATCGACCATGTTCTCCTAGCCTTTAGAATCTGCACATGCAAGAAATCTAAACGCATAATGAGAACAACTGCTTGGAATATAGTATAAACAAATGACACACGAATGACCATGTCATAATCAAACACCGTCCGACAGTTTGAAAGTTTAATAAAATTATCAATTTAAATTCTAACTTTCAAAATCTGCAAAATTTCGACCGTTTATGAAGATTTAGTCAGTTCGGTTTTCAGTCAGGTTTCAGATAACGAAGACTTGAGCTCCAACATCGTACGATCGAAAATAAAGTAGAAAGAAAATCTTTTTGGCTTTTATAAAGTTTATATTAAAACACACCTAAAATCTTTTTGGTATTTTTGAAATTAAAAGACAACAATTTAAAATCCTTTGAGTGTTATCACCCGACATCACCGCTAATGTCGTGCTGATATGCACCAAACGACGAAACTGTTTAAAAAGAAATAATAAAAGTTAAGCAGTAAATAAATATATACAGACATTCTTTTTGCGAGTTTCGAGGGTAAGAGAATCATATCAGTGTACGGTCATGCCAAAACACTCTTGTTGTTCAGTTAGTTAACATTAAGATAAGCATCCTATAACAATTATCGGTATTGTTGTCCACTTAAGCTCAACTTATCAGATGTAATCATGTTTAGAGGATACGTTAATGTATGATTTATACTTACCGACCGGTGTTCATCCACATCACGACACATTCCCGTATCAAGGTATGCACGAGAGTTCATCTTACCGGTGAGTATACCGATTATCATCTGTTTGACCGTATAAATTGTGAGATACTCACTTATTTTGATTTGAAAACAAGTCCTATGTGATGTAATCACTTATTGATGAGGAACTTGATTTTCGTATGCATGAGGGCACAGGTGCAAGTCCGTGAACAGGTCAGTACTTCCGTACAGCAGAGAGACGAACTTGACACCCGGATAAATGTGATATTTTATCACTTATTTGAGGTCGAATGCAGTATGTAGATATGTACACGTATGTATAGTATCATGGAAGATCTAGACTTGCGTCCCCGTTATTTTTCGGTAAAAGATACAACCATGATACCCAGATGATAAGCAGCATAAAGACCGAATATCTCAGAACCTCGGCAATCTATCAAACGAAATTTCGGTACTAAGACCATATGCCAATGAATGGTTCCCACCTGATCTTCAGTCGATTTAAGATTTATATCACCCTGCACACTTTAAAATGATTGTGAGCCTACCGATACATCTTATATAGAGCTGCTTATCGTTTTTCATTTAAAGTTTAAAGAGGTTTGGATAGACCACTGATGTACTATCATTTTCTCTTCTGCTCGCCAGGAAACTCATTTTTGATTTTCTATTGTTTTTGTGTTTTTGAAATTTTTCAATGTTTTTGGATTTTCAGATTTTTGGATTTACTCCCCCTAAAATCAATAAACTAAGATAAATTTAAAAACACACAAAGATATTTACAAAAATGATTTTCCGATGTTGGTTTTACTCTTGCTTGACCTTAATGCCGTTTACCAATAATAAAAAGTCAAATCTTGATTTGTCAAAAGCTTTGGTAAATAAGTCGGCACGTTGGTCATCGGTGTGGACCTTAACAACATCGATTAGCCTTTTCTCAAAGCAATCACGTATGAAGTGATATTTGATTTCGATGTGTTTGGTCTTCGAATGCTGCACAGGATTTCTAGTGATATCTAAAGCAGCAGAATTATCAACGTAAATAGGAGTAGTTAGGAATTCAAAACCGTAGTCCCGCATTTGTTGTTGAATCCAAAGAACTTGGGAGCAACAACTTGAGGCAGCAATGTATTCAGCTTCGCATGTTGATGTAGCTACACACGTCTGCTTCTTGCACTGCCATGTAACTAGGCGATTTCCTAAAAACTGACATCCAGCCGTTGTGGATTTACCGTCGATTTTGCATCCACCAAAATCAGAATCACTGAAAGCTACCAATTCAAAGTTATTATCCCTAGGGTACCACAGACCGGTGTCAGGGTACGCCTTCAAATAACGAAAAATCCTTTTAACAGCAGCAAGATGTGAGGCCTTCGGATTAACTTGATATCTGGCAAGCAGGCACGTCAGGTACATTATGTCTGGCCTTGATGCTGTGAGGTACATAAGAGATCCGATCATAGCGCGATAGATTGAAGGGCTAACAGCTTCTCCCTTCAAGTCTGGAGTAATTCCGTGATTAGTTGGCAATGGGGTTCCAATGGGCGTTGCATCAGACATCTGGAACCGGCTCAAGATGTCACCAACATATTTAGTCTGATGGATGAATATCCCAGACTCCGTTTGTTGTACTTGTAGGCCCAAGAAGAAGGTCATTTCCCCCATAGCACTCATCTCGAATTTATCCTGCATAATGCGCTCGAATTCCCTACACAAGACATCATTAGTAGAACCAAAAATAATGTCATCAACGTATACCTGTACCAGAAGAAGATCTCCATCTTGTTCCTTGATGAAAAGAGTACAGTCGATAAGACCTCTACGAAAACCGTTCTCCAGCAGATAGTGAGATAAGGTTGCATACCAAGCTCGCGGTGCTTGATGAAGACCATAAAGAGCTTTGTTGAGCAACCAAACCCGATCGGGATGGATAGGATCTTCAAAACCTGGAGGCTGTTCGACGTACACCTCTTCTTCAACCACACCATGTAAGAATGCACTTTTCACGTCCATCTGATAAACCTTGAATCCTTTGAAAGACGCATAGGCTAGAAAGATTCGAATTGCTTCGAGACGTGCCACTGGTGCATATACTTCGTTGTAGTCGATCCCTTCAATCTGACGAAAACCTTGAACGACTAAACGAGCTTTGTTTCGGATAACAACTCCGCGGTCATCCTTTTTGCATTTGAAAACCCAACGGGTACCAATCTTCTTATATCCAGCAGGTTTCTCCACTAGTTTCCAGACACCCAGCTTCTGGAATTGTTGCAGTTCTTCCTGCATTGCTTCAACCCAAGCATTATCTTTCAAGGCTTCTTTCCACGTTCTTGGTTCTTCTTGTGAGACATAACACGCGAAGGACCAGTCGTTTTGTTGCCCGGATTCTCGAATAGCTGTATACAAGCCTGCATTGTTGTTGTTTCGCAACATGTTTCTTGTTTGTACGCCACTTTGCACATTTCCAATGATGTTTTGTTGAGGATGGGTATTATGAATCCTTGTTTCTGGATTATCTGGAACTGGAACATTTATACCCAGGTTGTTAAGATTAAGATCAACAACCAATTCAAGACCCGGAATTGACGAAGAGGATGATGCAGTAGTCTCAGCTGTTCTATGTGTATCCACTGGAGGAGTACCCTCTGAAGTACCATGAACTGCTGTTGTAGGAGCTTCTTGATCTGCATCTAGAAATTCATCATCCTCTGAAGATTCGTTCAATTCGTTGGCATCATGAAAATCCTCATTGTTGAGAGTATTATTGTTCACCGAGGAAGATGGTTCTTGATTAACAAGAATTGGACGAACCACCGGTGAAACTGTTGCATTGTCACTCTCGAAAAACATCCTAGCCGCAGCATTTTCTTCAACGGCTTCAACATTGATCGAATTGAAAAAGTCATCGTACTCAAACATCCAAGGTTGACCCGGATTTTTGACTGGCAAGGTGTGCCTTTGTACTCTGACCTCAGACCATTCCTCGACCCTTTTAGTCTCTAGATTCCAGACTCGTAAGTTAGGGGTGGCATACCCAAGAAAGTATCCATCAATTGCTCTTGCCCCAAACTTTCCATTAGGATCGATGATTGTGCATGGAGCTCCAAACGGTTCTAGATAAGACAAATCTGGTTTCCGTTTTTGAAGAAGCTCAAAGCAGGTCTTGTTGTGTCTTTTGACTGTAAGGACTCTGTTCAATGTGTAACATGCAGAGGCCACAGCTTCAGTCCAGAATGGAATGGGTAGCTGCGACTCTACCAACATTGTCCTAGCAGTCTCGATCAATGTGCGGTTCTTACGTTCAGCGACACCATTCTGTTGAGGAGTATAAGCTGCACTAAACTCATGAAGAATACCCTTTGAAGTGCAGAACTCCGCCATGGAATGATTCTTAAATTCAGTACCATTGTCGCTGCGTATCCGCCTAACCTTCAACTTATACAAATTCTCAATCTGAATGATCAAGTTTTTGATGATGCTAAAGGTTTCACTCTTGTGTGCCATGAACGCAACCCAAGAAAATCTTGAATAATCATCAGTAACCACGAGGCAGTATTGATCACCTCGAATACTCTTGTGCTTGACAGGACCGAACAAATCCATATGCAAGCGTTCAAGAGGAACTGCCACCGTGTTGATCTTCTTTGTAGGGTGCTTCTTCTTTGTTTGCTTTCCTTTCTGGCACGAAACACAGATGTCTTGAAGATGGAAATTTTTGAGGGGAACACCATTCACCAATTCATTTGAAACCAAATGATTCATTTTGCGTAAGTGAATGTGACCCATTCGTCTGTGCCAAGAGATAGTGTCTTTTTCTGTGGCTTTAGAAACGAAACAAGTTGCTTGTGCAGACGTAGTAATAGCCTGGCTCATGTCAAGGACGTACAAATCATTTATCCTTGGAGCCGACAAGAGAATCCATTCTTTTGGAATTTTGAAGCCGGGTTTCAGCACATAACATCCATTAGCATCAAAGTGTACTGAAAATTTCTTGTCACAGATTTGAGAAACACTAAGAAGATTGTGATCAAGTTGTTGCACAAAATTGATCTTGTCAAAGCTGACAATCCCGTTAGATATCATTCCTTCACCCGTTATATATCCACCTTTATCTCCAGCAAAAGCAACATAACCTCCTCTAATAGATTTAACGTCGTAGAGAAGCTTCATGTCGCCTGTCATGTGCCTGGATGCCCCACTATCAACAATCCAATGACTACTGATAGTTCCTCCTGAAGCACCCTGCACATGAACTCAAATGAATTAGTTGGAGATGGGGACCCAAGCCATTGTGGTCTTGGGTCTTCCATTTTCATCAATGACAATCACTTCTTGTCTTTGATGGTTGGTGAATTGTGATGGTCCCCCTGATTCAGTAACCGTTTTAGGTTTCCATGTCTGTTTTGTTTTACCAGTATCTTTCTTTAAAATTTTAACTTCTTGATTGTTTGAAATTGTAGAAGTTTCTGGTTTTACAACAACAGATTGTTTTTGAACCACATCAGTTTTAATTGCCTTTTCAATTTTCTTGACCTGTTGCCTTTTCTGTTTCTTTTCCCTTTCTTTTACAAGGCGGGGATCTTGTTTTGTGGAAACAGTTGGCTTACGGTCAGTTTTGCCACGGGGATCATCAACCTTTCCTTTCTGCTTATGAAGATACGGGCAGTTTCTAATAATGTGCCCAATGGTTCCACACTCAAAACATGATCTTCGTTCTACAAACCCCGAAGAATCATGTGATCGTCTAGCCGATGATGTCGAACTTTGTGAACCCGAGGTACTAGGTTTTGAACTGCTTGGTTCATTTCTTTTCTCGACAATAGCTTTCTTGACAAAATCTAAGTTAGATTGATTTTCAAACTTTTCAATTTTGTCTGTTCCCGTCGATTTCACAAAGTTAACAGTTTTCTTCTTCTTTTGATTCGGCTTCTTTTGCACTGGAGCCGGTGCTTTACCTTTGGGTTTGGTGTGATTTTGCTGTGTTGGCACTGTTGGCAATTTCTTGTTGCCAAATTGCTTTTGAACTTCAGCCTTTGGGATTGGAGGACACTGTGTGACTGTAACTTTAGGTCCTGCCTTTCCCAAGAACTTACTCGTCGAATTCTCAAAGACTTTGCAGATTAAGGATTGATTAACATTCTTAATAGGAAAATCTTTGTCTGAGTAAATTTTATCATCACCAACTAGAGTGTACAGCAAATTCACACTCTCCGGCTCTCCTGCAGATGAGGACTCAGTTGCAACAGTCTTAGCGGGTTTGACAGGGGGATCACATAGAATGTGATTCTCAAGAGGTATGTCCTCATTTTTGACTACCGCATCAGACTTTGCTGGGACAGTATCATCAGATTCATCATCAGACGAATCAGCATCCTCAATCACAACTGGAGGATCTTGATTCTGTTCAGCACTCACAAATGTATCTGCTGACACATCTGAATCTGAGGATACTTCCTTTTGGTATCCGAGTCCTGCAGCAAACTCCTTAACATCTAGAGGCACAGAAGGTTCAAAGAAAACTCTGTCCTCTTCATCAGGCATGGCATCATAATTATGTCTCACTGGTGGTGGACATTTCTTGTAGCCTATGCATGTGACATCTCTCTTTTCCTTCTGAACGTCAATGATGTGATCTAACACATAGCTAGAACTCAAATAACTGTCTAGCTTGAGTTGGATCGCATCACTTTCGGTTTTCACACAAGCCATTTCTTTTTGCATATTCTCAAGGCGAGATATATACAAATTAATATCCGTCTGTTTTCTTGAAACCATTTTTGTCAATTCAGTTTTATCTTTCTTTAATGTTTCAATCATTGACTTAAATTCCTTTTCATGGTTTTCATGAAACATGTTGGCTTCTGTGCATTTTGAGAGATCCATAGTCAATTTCTGATTGTGGAGAAAGGTCACATCATATTTTTCTTGCAAAGCGTCATGCTTACTTTGCAAGTCACTCAAATTCTCATTCACAGTAGTATGTTTGTCTTGCAAGTCAAACAAATTAGCTTGTAAAGCATCATGTTTGCCCTGCAACTCAGACATACTTTTCTCAAGATCAGCACATCTAGCATGCAACCTAGCACATTCATCACAGTTAATAGCAGTGGGTTCATCGACACATACCTGACTTGATGAACCGTCGACATTAGCCATAAAGGCTGAATGGAGAGAAGACGAAGTATAAGCAGCTTGATCCACCAGAATAGATCTTCTTTGAGTTTCTGCTGCAGCTTCCTCCAAGAGTTCATCAATATCTGCATCGATTGCTGCATTCGATGTCTCACCCACATAATCATCTCCAGAATTGGATGATTCTTCATCAGCACTCCTGCTATAACCAGAAGAGTCTTCATCTTCAGACGATTCACCACCACTGGCTGAAGATTCTCTACCACTGGTGTGAACTAGCTCCTTCACAATCTGAGCAAAACATGCTGTTTCATCAGGAGCATCACCACCCAACTGGATTGACCAGTCACAACCTTCATCCACCTGAACTGCAAGTGCTCGGTTGGTTTGGTTATTTGCAGGCACCAATGAACGCTCATTGTTTCTGTTCTGATTTTGCTGGTTGCCTCTGTTTCTGAAGGGATTTTGATTCCCGTGCTGTGCTGGCTTTGTACATTCCCTTTTAAAGTGGCCCCGTTCACCACAGTTGAAGCACTTAACAGCTTGCTTATCGAACCCATACTTGGTGTCTCGCTTACTTTCCAAGCTGGTTCTGCCAGTACTTTCCATCCAATCCTTTGCTCTTCTCACTGCACTCGCAAAGGCCCACTTGATATCCATCAAGTCCATCTCTTCCTTATCAATCTGCCTGTAATCTTCTTGTGTCAGATTAATGTTTCCAATCTGACCTTCTATCAACCCACAGTACGCGCTCACTACAGTGTTAAGCAGCTCCATGTGTTCCTTAGCTACTTCTACACTGATTTTGGAGAAGCTTGAAGTGTCGAGCTGTACTGTACTTGACTTTGATTGTTGACCTGCAGCAGATGATGTTCCTCCATAACACGCATATTGTGGTTGTTGAGCAGGAGGAGGAGGAGGTGGTTGTATTGGATTTCCATACAGATCTGTGGTCGGAGGCGGCTTTACAGGAACTTGCACTGGATTGCCATACATATCCGTGCTTGTGACAAACGCCGTTTGAAGTGGAGCATGTGAACCAGCTTTTGCAGATGAAGTAGTGGAGGTGCCATAATACATCTCTGGATTCTGTGGCACTGCAACTCTCTTTGCCTTCAACGTTTCTTCCTGATCCTTGTTCTCCAGAAGCTGCACGAAATCGTTGATGTTTGTGGTTTTCAACGTTCCGTTGTACTTCAAGATTTCCAGGAAGTTATTCCATTGAGGAGGCAATGCATCGGCAAACTTCTTTACCACCTCTGTTGGAGTCGTTGTGACTTCAAAGTTGGTTAGCTCAGTAAGCAGGTGATAGAAACGGCTTGTCATATCTCCCAAGGACTCCTTATCCATACATGTGAAGCCATCGAATTCTTTCTTCAGTAGATCTCGTCGTAGTTGACGTGTGGCTTCATTACCTACTCCTCTTGTCTTCAATGCATCCCACAGCTTCTTTGTAGTCTTGAAACTGACGAACTGATGATAAATATCCTTACTCAGTGCTTGAGTGAGAATAGCGTATGCTTTCTTTTCTAAGTCATACGTCTTCTTTTGATCCTCAGGAAGATCGGCAAATGTAGCTGTCGAAGAAGCAGCAACCTCGATAGTTTGATCGAATTCCGTAGTGAACCGCAACCACAACTCTGTATTTTGACCAAGAATGTATGTATGGAAACGATCAACCCATCCCGGATATTCATTAAGATGCATCAACTTTGGAGGCCTGTTCAAACTTCCGGTTTCACTTTCGCTAAGTAGAAGACTTTGAATACTCGGAGTTTGATTTGAAACAAACGCCCATTGACCAGCTGGAGTGGCATTTGTTTGTGAGGATGTAGATACCGGAGATTCGGCCCATGATGGAGATTGACTGGTATTCATGTATTTTCCACTGTCTGGAGCCGGACTTCCCCACCAACTCGGATTCATGATAGATAAGCAAAATAAATGCTAAGTAAGAATGATCCGAAAGATACACAGCCGAAGGATCCTGGTCGAAGAATCTGAAATCACAGAAACTTGTTAACAACAAACTGACCACAATCGAAAGATTAACTATTGTTCGAAGGATCAACAGTACTCGAAAGATTACTGTTGAGTCTCGAACAATGATTTCGAAAGATTCAAGAGCTCGAAGGATTCTCCTTTGAAAGATCCTTATCTTTCGAGCTAAATCCTTATCTTTCGAACAACAGATCTCGAAAGATTCACCAATATGAAGGATCCTAATCTTTCGGACACTAGTCTTTCGAAAAGATTCCTTTCTCGAAGGATATAATTCAGACTTCGAAGGATGGGTCGAAGGATAACAATCTTTCGAGCCTTCCTTGATCGACAGATGTCGAAGGATAGTCTTTCGATGTCGAAGGATATCTTTCGAAGTCGAAGGATATCGTTCGAATATGCACTGACACACTGACACAGATGTGACGGGTTGGTGAAAAGGTGATTGGTAGGTAAGGTCAACTTTCGGCAAAGGGTATGGCAGGCTGACAACTTTCCCACCAACCAAGATTTTCAAACAAGAACTTACCCAAAATGGTAAACTTAACCCAGAAACCGGTGACCGGAACCTTCACCGGAATATTGCCGGAATTCACCAAATCACTCAAAAATAAGTTTTCAAGTTACCCAACCCACTTTAAACACTCCCGGTTAGTTTAGACACGTTTTTACTCAAAGAAGATACAAGAAAACAAGTAAAAACAGGTGCAAAACCAAGTGTTTCAACACACCAAAACTTGTAAAAAAACCCGGTTTTAAACAAGGTAAAGAGCCAAGCTCTGATACCACTTGTAGGTCCCTGTTTCGCGGAGGATTACGAACCTAAACCTTGTTATACAAACCTACTAGCGAGTGCGGAATCCAAGCTAGCAAGCAAACCGAGTTAGTAGCAAGTAGAGAAACAAACACACAAGTTCACCGATTAACACAACTTGTATTAATGCAATGAGGGTTCGGTTACAAGCTCAATGTTTACAGAAATGCTCTATAAACTCTCTAAGTGTGTGAGTGTGAGTTCTGGACAGAATGCTCTCAAGGCTCTCTATCTCTCGGATGTGCAAATGGCAGAACTCTCTCACACTCAACACATGCATGGGTATATATACCCAGCTCAGCAGGTCTGGATCGAAGGATCTGATAGATGGTCCGAAGGATCATCTATCGATCATAGTTCACACGAAAGATCAGCATGGACCTCGAAGGATCATCCTTCGAGGTCTAATGGTCGAACCATGGTCGAACCATATCTTTCGATCACCTCGAAGGATCAGGTGTATCCTTCGAGGCTATCCTTCGATCAGAACATCTTTAAGCTGTTGTCCAAGTCAAACCGGAGGATGGTTGACTTGGTCAACTTACAACACAAATCAGGACATCGTTTATATCAGACCGAATACAGACAAAGTACAGACACAAGTGCACCAACAACAAACATTTAATAGAATTTACAAACGAAAATGACTTCAAAATATTAACATTTCATAACTAACTTTTAACAACACAAAAGGCACGTTCTTAGATTCTTTAATGTTAATTAGTAAAAAAAGACATACTTTACATTCTGACATGAAATCATTATATCACAACACATTTTGAAAAAGAAAAAAAATTCATGTCAGCGCAAATAAGATGTGAATAACCCAAATAAGATAACAAACATTTTCCCAATTGTCATTTGTTTTGAACCTTTAAGCAAATTTGCTCCAATTTTCTTTCTAATCACCAAATAGTTTCAAGAAATAAAATAAAATAGCATCAATTTAATTTCTAAACCGCAATTGACACAAATTCATCCCTTGAATATCAATGTTCATACACATGTTAACATGATTAGATATAGAATCAAGTATACCTTTGATTTGGGCACTTTTTTCAGCACAAAATGTTCACACAAATCACATATTTGGACTCGGTTATGACTTGGTCATCTAAATAAACTCTAAACGAAGATCCTGTTAGTTCTCAATGAGTTTGATTGGATCCACATGGTATCAAAACTTATATCCAAACTATTTTTGGTTCGAGAAAGAAAGACACCTCTCCATAATCATGATCAGTAGCCTCCATGTCTCATGAAAACAGATTCCACATGAACCCTCAGAACTCAAGAGCACCTTGATACAAATTAAATCACACATTAGTAAAAAAAACGATATAAAAAGTTGTAAAATGTTAAGAAGGCGAAAACAAACAAAAAGCTTTCCTTTTGATAAGTGTAAGTTACAAACAAATAATAAGGATTTGCGATATCAGAACTATGGATTGTGGAACAGAGAGGTACCTTTTAATCAATCCAATCTTCTATGAATAGAAACAAGGAGCTAATTAAGTCATTTATTGATCCCCTCACGTGGCCTACGAAACAAGATGTTCAAACAATAACAACAAACAACATATTAACTAATAACCACATATCATGTATCAGGATACAGAAACAAACAAAAACGGTCATCCTGCAACGATAAGTTAAATATTACAGTATAATCAATTTCGGTTGATGCGTATGCATAGCGATACAAATGTTTAAATAATAATAATAATAATAATAATAATAATAATAATAATAATAATAATAATAATAACAATAATAATAATAATAATAATAATAATAACAATAACAACAATAACAATAACAATAACAATAACAATAACAATAACAATAAACAATAACAATAACAATAACAATAACAATAACAATAACAATAACAATAACAATAACAATAACAATAACAATAACAATAACAATAACAATAACAATAACAATAACAATAACAATAACAATAACAATTTCGGTTGATAAGTTAAATATTAATTTCGGTTGATAAGTTAAATATTACAGTATAATCAATTTCGGTTGATGCGTATGCATAGCGATACAAATGTTTAAATAATAATAATAATAATAATAATAATAATAATAATAATAATAATAATAACAACAACAACAACAACAACAACAACAACAACAATAACAACAATAACAACAACAACAAGAACAACAACAAGAACAACAACAATAACAACAACAATAACAACAACAATAACCAATAACAATAAACAATATCAATAACAATAACAATAACAATAACAATAACAATAACAATAACAATAACAATAACAATAACAATAACAATAACAATAACAATAACAATAACAATAACAATAACAATAACAATAACAAGGAACAGGATCAGGAGAGAACGCCTCAAAGTGTAAGAACGGTGAGAACGATTCTAAGCCACAAGATCTTAGTGGTTTGTGGCTGAGATTGATGCGGTGACATTTTTGTAAATAATAGGGGTCTTGGAACTACCAGAAGGGGTAAAATAGGAAGATCCAATCAAAGGTGCGCATGCTAATCACATGCCATTTTCCCCCATCATATTTAAACGACAATAACTTTTTTATACGTGATTTTTTTTCGAAAAAAAATTACACCATAAAACTCAGCGTTTTTTATCTTTCCAATGAGTATACTATTGATATACTTTTCGAAAAAAAATTAACTGGGTTTTATGGCGTTTTTCTGAACTGGGTGTTTTATGGCGTTTTAGACTAGGTATTGTGTTCACACTTGTTCACACTATAAGTTACACTTTGGACCCTGAAAATATAGCTTTTTTTTGTTATGGCGTTTTAACTAGTATGAATTCTTTTATTTCCAATCACGTTCCCCCAAAGCTGCGTGTGTATGATGAAACTAATTAAATACTTGTGTTCACACCTGTTTACATTTGTTCACACTATACCCTGAAAATATAGCTTTTTTGTTATGGTGTTTTAACTAGTATGAATTCTTTTATTTCCAATCACATGTGTTCACACTTGTTTACACTTTTTCACACTATAAGTTAGAATTTGGACCCTGAAAATACAGTTTTTTTTTTTTGTTATGGCGTTTTAACTAGGAGCTGGCTCAAAAAAATGGTTTTTTGAGCTGTTGTAAATTATAGCTCAAAAAATAGCTTTTGAGTGTTTTATGGTGTTAAAAAATGGTTTTTTTGAGCTGTTGTAAATTATAGCTTAAAAAAATAGCTTTTGAGTGTTTGGCGTTTTTTCTAAATTGGGTGTTTTTATGGTGTTTTATTTGAACACCCAGTTCATGTGAGTGGTTTTTTTTTGACAATATTACACCTTAGTGTAATTTAACATCAATACCACATGTCACCACCAAAATCGTTCTCATCGTTCTCACACTTTTCACCGTTCTCTCTAAATCCCGACCCATAATAACAATAATAATGATAATAATAATAATAATAATAATAATAATAATAATAATAATAATAATAATAATAATAATAATAATAATAGGTCAAATATGAGAGGGACACGTGTCCCTAAGCGATTTCGATTATTATAGGTATAAATATGATGGATTCATATTAGTTATTGCATTAATTGTACTAGCGGTAAGACCCGTGTGCAAACACAGGTCGTTTATTAGAAAACCATGCATCACATATTTTGATAGAAAGTATAGATAAGTGTATAGATATTGTAATTTTTAGTTTAAGGCTAGTAGTGATACCCATCTGTAATTTCTAGTTTAAAGCTAGGTACTGTTGTCCACCAAGAAATCAAGATTAGAATTAAAACTTTTATAAGTTGCATGTGATGTAATTAAATTAACGAATGATGGTAAGTAACTGAGAGAACATGATGAAAGGAGATAGCATTAGTATGCAACCACTGTTTGACGAAAGTCAAACCACTGTTTTTAAAAAAAGTTTGTTTGACCAAAGTCTGTTTGACCAATGTCAAACCACTGTTTGCAAAACTATGATTCTTAGTGGTTCAAAAGTCTGCTTGACGAAAGACAAACCACTATTTGAGCAAAGTCAAACCACTGTTTGAGCAATGACAAACCACTGTTTAAGCAATGACAAACCACTGTTTTCTCCACAAAACGTTGTTTAACCCAACAGTGGTTTCAAACATATGTTTTCATCCATCTGTTAACCAAAGTCAACAGATGTATCAACGACAATGGTTTTAAGTTGATGAGCATTATTTATGAAAAAATAATACAAAATCATAAAATGACAAATGTGTAGTTGCTAAATTCACTACTTTACTTTCATCGTTATTACATATGTATCAAATGCATAAGTAGTGAATAATAAAGAATACATTAGAAAGACTATAAAAAAGCTCAAGTTTAGCAGAGTCACCAACAATAACAGATGCCGCTCAAAGTCGTGCTTGTAGACTAAGATTTGGTATCTTTTTCAACTTTCCGTTCAATTTCGTTCTTTTATCAGCTGCCGCCTTATCTCTCGTCATCATCTATACCAACTATTCCCACCAAAACCAAAAAATTCTCATCTTGCTTTTTTATCAAGGCCTCAATTATCTTTACTAACCCTTCTGTTCGTGAAGACCAATTACTATTGTGACCCATCTTGTTAGCAGCATGTGTAGCATCATCTATCGACAGATCATCATCATCATTGTCTTTTGAATTATCGCCAGCTACCATGTTATCTCCTTTATGCACAGTTAATCATCATCATTGTTCATTATAGAAGTGCTTATGTAACCTCGGATAATGCCTCCATCGCAATATAACCGTCTTCAGCTTCAGTATCGAAATCACGCTCGATATGCTTCGCTGCAAATAAACAATTATTTGTCATTAACACAGGCACGATCAAAAAAATAAGAAAATTCGACTCATTTTATGCCTTTTTATCAAATTCTTTACGGCTTGACTTGGAAACAGCGCGTGACAACCACAAAGATGAGTCTGGGAAATACACAATAAGAGGTTGCACAGACGATAACACCTGGCATCATAATTCAAAAAAGAATTAACAAATGAATAGATGCGTAAGTTTTAACTTTTCATGATTTTTAAAAACTGAAAATGATAGGAATTAGTTATAGAAGTGCTTATGTAACCTCGGATAATGCCTCCATCACAATATAACCGTCTTCAGATTCAGTATTGAAATCACGCTCGACATGCGTTGCTACAAATAAACAATTATTTGTCATTAATACAGGCACACAACAAACAAAATAAGAAAATATGACTCATTTTATGCTTTTTTATCAAACATTTAGAAAAATAATAAATAATAGTATATAAAAACATCAAAATTTGTCAAACACTCAAATCTGAAGCAGTTGAGGTGGCACCTGGAGTCTACTGTTCAGGACTTCTTGTGGTATCTGTCATAAGTTGCTCAAAATCCTTTTTTCCCACTGTCAACTGCAACAATTTTCCTATTGTTTATAAAGCACAAATCCAACTTGATTTAACATTCATAAAGTGAATTAAGTTATCAAATATAAGTTTATTTAGTTTATATTAGAAAAATTGACTTTCTTAAATCATCAGCTAACTTTTTGGAGCCGAAGTTGTTAGAGAATAGAACTCCACAAAGAGGCTTCCCATCTATAACCGTCCTCTAGAATTGGAACCTGAAGGATAATTAAATATACTCATGTTTGGAATAAACCTTACAGTGTGTAAATCATTCTCGAATTTTTGAATCAAAACAAAGTAGAAACCAACATTGCATAGCTAACATGCTTTATCAGAGTAACTTCAGTAGATGCCTCCCGCCTTTATGAAAAAAATAGATAAAAGAAGATAAGATAACTTATAAACCTGTAAAAATAACTTACCACCTTATCATCACCTTCTCGACACACAATTCCAATTGCACCTGGTGCAATAGCAAGAAAAAAAGTCATCAATAGGAAGAATGGATTCACATGTTCAATCATGTTTAACGCTTTTTAATTCAGCTAATGCTAATAACATTGCTACAACAACACCATGATGTAATTTCTTTAATCTAGTTTGCACGTTGCCTCTAAAATTTTCCAACATTTATAATAAATAACAATATCACCATTAGACGGTGTGTTTGGATGTGTGCTTTGAATCCTATTACATGTTGGTATGTTCTTCCACAAAGTGTGATGGATATATGTCACACCCCCAAAATACCACCTAAGGAATGTCCCTGCTAGGCGTGTGACGTACCAACAACGAGCCATTACTTACATTGAACCCATACAAGCTTATAAATAAAATGGTCAATCATTAATGAAAATATCATCAACAAGTTTAAAAGAAAACCAACATGTTCAGCGGAAGCGATTAAATAACCAAAGTTAAACTGTTTCAAAACCAATGTATAGTATCAAGGATTCAATCACATGAATCCCTCCAATCGACCCATGACCACTCCAGCTACTCCAGACAGCAAGTTCCCAAATCCAAGATATCTAACGACATGCGAGCATGCAACAAGTGTATTAGACAACGCTGGTGAGTTCATAGTTTTACGAAAACGTTGGTTACCAAGTGTTTAGTTAATCCATTGAATTTAATTCCGAAAGTAATGTTGATAATATCTCGATACTGAACAAGACGGCTCCTGATGTATGTTTTGCCCGTTCCCCAGTGCTCCTATCAAAACACTGGGCATGACTGGGTCATTAGATCACAACCGTCCTCCCCGGTACGGCGTGAGGGTGCCAAACCTAAGTAGCGCTACCAACTAATACCCCGCTACCACCCACGATAGCAAAAGATAGGACTTAAGAGTGATAGGGTGAGATTATTATCCAACATCCCAGTTTTACCCAAAAGACTTATCCCTCCCCGGGATACCCAAAGACTGTCCCAACCACCGGGACGCATACTCAAGAGAAATGAACTCACCTTCGGTTTGCTCGGTAAGATTAGTTATATGATCCAATTCAATCAACCAACCCTAATGTGGTTATCATAGAATAATCAGTTTGGCATAAACAATTATTTACACATTTTTGCACAAATGTCAGCAAATAAAGTCATGTTTACACCTTTCAAGTTCATTACACCTAATAAGTTTGCATGTAATTCAACTAGTCATGCACATATCTTATCACCAATCCGAGTTAACGTGTTCCATATATATATATATATATATATTCATAGACAAACAGTATTCCTTTACTAGACCAATTAATCCCATTAGTTTTATATTTAAGTTCGGCACATAGTTCTTCACACATATATGTAAGTAACTTGCAAAACACACGTATTCACTTCACTTTCAACACCCTATGCATGAAGGCTAGCTTTACATTACGTTGCATGGTAATATATTACATTTGTTCAACATGACAACCAGAAGGGCCCAATCAATCGTGCGATCCCTTATGTTCTCCGGCCCAACCCGTGGTGTGCGGCCCATATACATGCCCCATTTGGCTAGTGTGCAACTAGGTTCCGAGTGCGCGATTCCCGTTCAATCGCACAGTCCATCATGGGTCCGATTCAAACAAGTGTGCGGCCCAATTATACGATGTAATCGAATCGGTTTAAGGGCCCATCCTGTGAGTGTGTGCGACTCCGGAGAAAGTGTGCGACCCACACCGTGCGTTCGATTGTTATCACACAAATTTACCCAAATAAGTATTACCTGTTTGCACGGTATCAGTTACACTCCCACGTTTACTCAATCAATCAATTACCAATCCATTACCCAATCAGTTACCAATTACTCCCATAGCTCTAATTATTGACAGAAATTAATAACATGACTAATAGTCTGTTAGACCCTACACATGATTATTTCGCCACACCCTTATTATGACACAACTCTAACCATGGTCGATACTTGCTACCATATATCGTTTAATCACACGGAACGGACCTACATCATCCGAAGACTCTCACTTCATGATAATAATTCCCCTAACTGTGATTCTTTTCATCCATGCATAACATTATGTTAGGCCCGTAAACCCCATCCCCTTCCCAACCATTCAGGATGCTATTATCATGCAAATGCTAGTTGTTGACTACTGGTCCCATGCATTCATATCATATGGTCAGTTTCAACGAACATTAAACACATGGTTCAATTCAACTACAATCATCCATAATATAATTAATCAAATGCAATACATCCTGATATAAGTGATCATACAAACAAATGTAACTAGAAAGTTAAATCGAGTAATCACATACACTAACCGGATGTGAGATGAACTGGAACGAACTTCGAGAGGGGAAAGGATTGGCGCCGGTTGTGAGGGAGAGAAAATAGAATCTAGGGTTTGGTATATTTGTGTTTATGCGATAATAAAAGAGATCACACAAAGCTCTGTGTGTATACATGCTACGATGAGAGTCAGGCCCACCTTGGGGCTTTACTTGGGCCGAGAATGAGTTGAACAAAGGTGTGTTTCCTTTCTTTTTTTTTAAATGAGACTTATGCATAATTCACCTAACACACACTACATAACTCGCAACCTTCAATTGCAACCAAACATATTCATTATTCATTAGTCAGTTACTTCAAAAGTTACTTCAAAGCACAACACATGTAAGGAGCCAGTACAAAGAAGAGACCCTTACAATTATGGGTTGTCACAATATATGTGAAGCAGCTGATCCTTTCTTCTAAGAAACAACTTTCTCCCAATAACATAATTAATCAAACATAACTAAAATATTAAAAAAGGACAATATGCTAAGCATCAAGGGGGACTGCTTACCTGATGGTTCTGTGCGATTACGGAGGATGAATATTTGCTTCAATCAATTGCGAAACAAACATTTAAACATCAACAGAAAAAAATTGAGAATAACCAATGTAGACATTAAAATTAAACATTAAAATCTATTATACAGAAAATGAATATTATTGAAGTTATATATATTTCAATGTATGTGTCAATACCTTTCTACATGTATCCTCTGAAACAACCATTAGCATATGAAGATCAACCAAAACCATGTGGGTTGACATTTTAGAAAATGGAATCTAGTGTGATGCATCCAGTGGAGTTTTTTCTAGACCTTCATTTAGCTTGTACATTATGCGTTATGAAATGTAATTCTGAATAGGACATTTGAAAAAAAAACAAATGTTTGAGAAGAACATGAATATGACCGTGGATGAGCCTAGAAAATGAATTGAGCCTTGACCAATGATCACCCATTTTAAGCATTTTGCTTGAAAACCAACAATAAAAAATCAATTGAGTTGAGTACCTTCCCTCTTTCCATACCTTACTGTAAGAAATCGAAGAACATACTGAAAACCTTGATTAATTGGAGAGTTAAACATACCTTACTGTTAGAAATTGAAGGTGTTGCTAACGTCGTTCATCGCCGACTCGGACCGCGTGGAAATCGAAACCTGCATTTAGAGAGAGAGAGAGTTGAGAGAGAAATGGATTAAGAGAGAGTAATTGATTGAAAAAGATGGTATCTTATATATTTGGAGCCGTAATTTTAAATTTTGAATCTGGAGCCATAATTTTGAACGTGCCAGAGCTTTTTGAATTTTGAATCTAATCAGAGGTTTGAATTTTGAATGAACATCAGAGGTTTTAATTATAAATGAAGGCCAGATGTTTGAAAAGGTGAATGTGGGAGGGGCAGTGGTTTGAAAAGGTGAATGTGGGACATCTTTGAATTTTAAAGTCTTTATATATTAAGCTTTAATTTAGATGTTGATGTAATAATGGAGTAAGCAAAGCTGAGTTGGCATAGCTTATTGGTCGCCAAGTAAGCTTTTCTTAGGTCAGCTCTACTTCTCCTTTTATATATATAAAGATAGGTTTTTACCCGGGATTGCTTCCCGGGCTCGGGAAAGTTATTTAGATTAATTACTATTTGTTATTAATATGACCACATTACATCAACCATCTCATTCGATTCAACAACATTGTCTTAAAATCACTGAATTAAATCATGAACCCATATTATAGATCAAACAAAAGCACAACAGGACCACATAAATAACATCATTTCCAATTTTACTTCAATGCACTTAAATGATCGGGTGATTTGGGATTTTGTAAAAATGTTTGTTCTTGTACTTCTTAAAAAAAATTATATAGAATTCAAGAAAACAAAACAATGACTTAAAGAACTATAGTTTAACACCCAATGTGATCGAGCAAATAGATGTAGACCAAAAGTCAAACAGTTGTTGACCAAAAGTGAAACAGATGTTCAACCAGATCCACTGTCTTCTTATATTTTAGGACTGTTTTCCTCTTCAAAACACTGTTCAACCTAACATAGGTTTCCATGAACTGTTGACCTAAAGTGAAACAGATGTTAAAACCACTGTTTGAGTTATTCAAACGTCTGTCGAATACTAAATGAGATGTTGACCAAAAGTCAATCAGATGTTTACCAAAAGTTAAATGGAGTATACTATCTTTAGTTCATATCTCCACATTGTTTCCGTTAGACATGGACCTAATAATTTATATGTACATATATAGTTTTAGAATCACAACTTCAAAACTAAATAAACAAGTCTAGTATCAGTTTCGAAAAGCAAACAACTACAACCCAAAAACTTGGTTCAATGTATACTTCTGGATTTGCCTTCTTCAACCCAAAAACATTCATCCGAACATAAAAAGATTTTTACCTTTCACAAAGTTAAGTGTAAATGCTTGACCTAGAACCATGCCTTTATCTCTCACAAACTTTCTCATTCCTTGCAGATAATATCTTGGTTGACCTCGAGATGAACCTATAGCAGCTTGAATATTCCAAACATCACCTGCCACGTCCACAATCTTGAAACCCATCTTACGATTCAGTCCAAGATCTTCAGCCTGTTTTTTAAAAAGGCGCTGTAACAAACAACGAACAATTCAATAAACAAAGAATTAACACATCTTTAAAATCTGACTAAAGTTTTATATATTAGTAAACTCATCATCACAAACTTACAAAATGACCGTCCACGCGGAAAGAAATAGGTACGATCTGATTATCTTCATTCCCAACAACCATACCACTTTCATTGACATTAACGATCTCTTGTACAGCTTCAGTATCTGAACTCAAGACAATCTCTTCTATCACCTTTTCTTTAACAACAGCACAAACCTCCGGTGGAAGCACTAAATCACAAGTAGCACAATTGAAAACCGTGATATGAAAAGGCTGAAGATCTATCATCTCAAAGACAATGAGATGATCAGCAGTTAATGACAACTCATTCTTTATCTCCTTCCATCCGGTAATTATGTAAAGTTCATTGTTGATATCTTCCATCCCTACAGACCAGTTCTGGTTTTCAGATCCTTTAATAAGAACCAAATATGAAGGAATAGTGTTTAACATCTTGTGATGAACAAAACAACGATTAATACTCTACAATCAGAATAAAACAAATTATATAGTACATTAGTAAAAATATATCAGAAAATTAAGTAAAAAAATAAAACACAACAATTAAACAACTGTATCTTCAAAAAAAAATACATGATGAATAATATTCGAAGTTACATGTCACATAATCTTCGTTACCAGATGGTTTGTAGTAAAACTCTTCACAAGGAGCAAGAGCAATGTCTTGATAAAAATACAATATTCTGAAACTTTGTAATGCTTCTTCATAATGAAATATCAACCATGAATCTGAATGTATTTTCAAACTGTCCACCAACCGACACCAACCATTATAAAAATAATATCTTCCATTGCTTAGAGGATAGATCTTGACTTTAAAAACATTTCCAGTTGTTGTCCGGATGTTTGTATTTCCAATTGGATAATTAAACTGTTGAATCCAATTTTGATGTTGTTTTGGCAAAGTCTAAGCATAAATAAAAGAAACACTTTTATTGCTAAATATCATACCAAAAAAAAAAATAAAACTGTAACAGTATCAATCATATAGAATAAAAAATCAATAACATTAAGAAACAGATGAATACATTCCATTAAGGTATGCAATACATATAAATAAAAGATGATACAACTAATATATATCAAAATAACAATAGACAACATCAGAAAGGTGAGAATACAATTAATTTCTTATCCTATCGAAATATATATATGAATACACCACCGTCGATTACAACTTCTACATTAAAATAGCAAGAACCATAATCGGCTATAGAATTCAAAACTAAAAGAATAAACATGAAAAAAATACAAAACAAATCAGATTATTTAACAATATCTTTATTATTATACAAGATGATATTGATGAAGTTCGGAAGAAATCGAAGAAGATGAGAGAGTTTGTTAGAGTGAGTGTAGAAAGAAACGTGGAGAGAGAAATGAACCAAGATTTTGTGAGGATCTTTAAAAAGTTAGAAGTTTAAAAATATCCCATGTAACCGGGTCGGATAATCCCATTTAGTTTTTTATCAACATCTGTTTGACTTTTGGTCAACAGCTGTTTGAGTTTTGGTCACCATCTCATTTAGTATTCAACAGAAATTTGAATAAGTCAATCAGTGGTTCTCAAATCTGTTTGACTTTTAGTCAACAGATGGATGGAAACACATGTTAGATTGAACAGTGTTTTGAACAGATGTTTAAACATCTGTTTAGACTTAAACAGATGTTGGGGCTTAAACAAATGTTTGGCGTTCTATATCAGTTGTTTGGACTTAAACAGATGTTCGGATTTAAACAGATGTTTGGCCACAAACAGATGTTTGGCCACAAACAGATGTTTGGCAATAAATATATGTTTGGCCTTAAACAAATGTTTGAAGTTAAACAGATGTTTGCTCATAAAGAGATATTTGGCCTGAAACCAAACATCCGCTTTTGGTCAACATCTGTTTCACTGTTGGCCAACATCTGTTTGACTTTTGGTCAACATCTGTTAACATATAAACACTGTTAACATAAATAACAAATAATTAGCTAATAGACGGCACACAATTAGCATCTTAAATCATCAAGACCCTTAACAATTTGACCATATGATTTAATCGTGTGTTTTATCTTAGATGGGACAACTGGAAAAGAAAATTCACTAAAAGGATAACATATTAAACGGCTCAAAAAAAAGCTCAAAGAGTATTTTACTGCAAATCAAGATTAATAAACAATGCCAACAGTCAAGTCAACCATGTTTCTTTCACCTTTGACTTTCAAAGTCAATTAAGTTACTTACCAAATTCACAAATACATAAAATTTCTTATATAACCGCAAACATTAACACACCTAATAATCTGAACTCTGCTATAAATTGTAAAACACAAACCCAAATATCACATTTCCATTGGGAATCTTTATTGCCTCATCAATAATTCCCTGACTTGCCTTTTGAATTGTAATTCAAAGTCGAAGGAATCTGTATCATCCTCATCCCTGCAGTGTAAGATCAAGGAGATCATGCAGATGTTCAACACCCAGACCCAGTGCTTATTCCCTTGATATTTTCTTCACCTCACCACTGGATTTGATCAGAGTCAATACTTGGGCCTGTTTGTCAGATATCCACTTTAGTATTTTTTATTCCAGTGGGTTTCTTGGGAGAGGTTTTATTGATGATGAGTTTGGAGATGGTGGCTTGGTAATGACCGGCTCAGCAGTATTTGTAGTTTCTGTCAATTCAAGTTTTTCTGCTATCATCTGCTTAAGGCCTATTTTTACAACGTAATCCCCTGCTGCTTTATCTGCTTCTGTTTCTGCATCCATCTGCTTTTGTTTCCTTGTTTGGTAAAGGATGGCAGCAGGTGGAGCAGTGGATCTCCTGATTTGTAGCTTTTGTTGCTTAGCTGGAACCACTACTTCAGGGTAAACAGGCTTTTGGGGAACATTATGATTTTTCTTTCTTAATTCTTCCAGCTTTTTGTAAGAGGCGAACATTTTATCCTCTTTCCACCATGCCACTTGGTCCTTTGATCCAAAATTAGCTGTTATTAACTCTTCTTTCATTCTCTTCAGCTGCAGAGTCCTATCTGGTACATTTTTCTTAAACTTTGCCCAGATAGGAGGAGTCTGCTTCACCTTGTTTTTGATCATATCTTGAATTCTTGCTGTTTCACTTTCTAGCTCACTAATGGTCCATTCTTTGTACTGGTACTTATCACCCTTGTATGTTTTGTAAGCCATGATATTATCAAGACAATGTTTCCTCAAGCTTTCATCAGCTCTTTCTGATAAATTTTGACAGATATCTTTTGAAACCTGCTCCAAAGTTTTGACTTGAGTTAGCAGATATTGGTAGTTTGCTTGAATCTCTCTGTCAGATTTTCCTTCTGTATTTCTTTTGGAGATATCCTCTGCTTGTTGAGCTTTTAACTTCAAGTACTGTTCAATGTTATTAGGCCTTGGATATCCTTTAACAGATGGCAAGTTCCTTTTAGCAGGGTCATCTTCAGAGTAGAAGGATTTGATCTCCTCTCTAACTGCTTCCAGATCTAATGGATACTTGACTCCTGCAGGAAAAATGGCTGATGCGTGTGAAGTGTGACATGTTTTAGGCATGTATTTTAAGCCCTTTTTACACTTTTTAGCCAAGTTTTAAATTTATAAAACACGATATTTACTAACACTAAACACACATATGGGCAAGTGCACCCATCGTGGACGTAGTATAGAGTTGGTAAGATACCGAGGTCATCCAAGGACACAAGAGCTTTTAGTACCGGTTTATCCTCAACGTCTACTCAAATCAGAATGTTGGAAAAAGATTTTTAAACTGAGAAAATAAAACTAACTAAAATGCTGAAAAATAAAATAAAAATAAAAACATATAGACAAGATGAATCACTTGGATCCGACTCGTGTATAGCGTAACCTTTGATTATTTTCGCACTTTTGCACTTGTTTAAGAGATTATCTTAGTTATTGTAGTAGACCCCTCTTTTGAAGGTGACGTCACCCTCAACCCAATATTTTGAGTCAGCAAGGATACAATCCTAAAGGGTCGGATTATTGAAAGATAATTAATTAAGTTATTAATGCATAATGTGGTAGACCCCTCTTTTGAAGGCGACGTTACCCTCGGCTAAGTAGTCTGAGTCAGCAGGGATACAGTCCTAAGTAGCCGGGTTAAAGTTTTAATAGCAGTTTAACTTATGAGGGGATCAAAGAGTTTGGACCCCCGCCATCCAATACCTTTGGGTATTGAAGGAGGTCCTACTAAATTTGACCCAGGTCCTTTGCAGGATCTATACACTGAACAATGGCAAGACTCTTACCAAACTGTTCCCTTAACCCTCGACCAGGTAGCCAACATACCTCCATATAGACCGTGGAGATATGAATGGTGAAAATATTTTATTTTATATAGACAGTAAAATAATGCCAAGGCACCACAGACAAACAATAAGGAAGAATCACCTTCAACATAAGAAACTAGAAATTAAAGTTATTAATACAAAACCAATTAAAAAGTGCAAAAGATTAAAAATAAAAAGTATTACATTAGACACTTGTCTTCACCAAGTGATGTAAGAGACTTAGGCAAACATAGCCTTGGATTGTCAAGAACTCTTATGATCAATCTTGGTTCCCGAGACGACTCACAGACTCTACGATGGACAATGGATGATGGTGGTGGATGATGGTGTTATGGTGGTGGTGGGTGGTGGGTGAAGTGTGAGAGAGGTGGTGTGCTAAGGGATGAGTTGCAAGAGCTCCAAACACTCCTATTTATAGGCTGAACAGAAGCTCGGGCATGGCCCATGTCCATCTCACACTCTCTCTCTTCATTAATTGTAATTCGCAATTACAATAAATGCGCCTGCAGCAAGTTGACCACGCCCCCGTGTCCGCTGGGCACGACCCCGTGGTGGGCAGTAGAAGCTTCTATGGGTTTGTCTTTTCTGCTGCTTCTTGGGCACGGCCCCATGCTCGCTGAGCACGGGGCGTATTCAGTCTTCTGATTTCTTTGTTTTGCTTGGGAAGATGCTATCGGGGGGTCGGGCATATCACTTTTGTTCCTTTTCTCGTATTTATGTTAGATTTTGCTGTCTTTTTGCTTCTTTTGTTATTTTGAGCTCATTTAATCTTGAAAATACAAAAGGAAGACAAAAAGCACACATTTTCCAACTCTTTAAACTCTTTATGGGTAGAAGAGAAGGTTTTTGGGCTTGTCATAGAGTGTCGGGATTTCCAAGATTATTTAGGTTTTATTTTTATTTATTTACAATCCTATTCGTCATGATTTATTAAAAACGTTTCATAAGATAAATTATTTATTAGGGCATAACATACCTTTTTAAAGTTCCATTTATATACAAGTTCACTTCCTGACGGGGGAATCACTCAACACTCGGCCGAAGGTGTATTTTTTTAGTGATCACTCGAGAGCAGCATGGAACTTACTCCTACCATAAGCTTGCCAAGCAATCAATCCTCCTCCTTTTTAACTATATAACTTTGTAAATATCAAGAGGACTTTTTGGGTGAAGGGTTAGGCTTGGGCTAAAGGTGGGTGGTTGGGTTAGTGGTTAGTAAAAAGGGCGAAAAGCGTAACAAACGTCGGTTTTTTAAAAGACTTTTTATTTTTCACCTTTTTATTTTATTTTGATGAACCACTTGTTTCAAAGAAAGTTATTTTTGATGAACTTGTTTGTTTGTTTGGTTTCATCAAAATATAAAATATTATGTATATATATATATATATATATTTTTTTTTTGAAAAGTCATTAGAAAACCGAACGTTGTTAATAAAATAAAGGGTTAAAAATAAAAAGGTTTAGGTGGGTAAAAAGGGTGATGGTTTTGGGTTAAGAAATGAAAAGGTTTAGGCTCAAAGTGGTTAACTAGGGGATTTTAGGTAGGTGGTAAAAAATAAAAAATAATGGTGTAGAATGAAAAAGGGTTAGTCCTAATGCCTCTATCATTTACTTACTCGGGTTTAAGTTGGTAAGGACCAGGAATGTATTGTATTGGCAAGTTCTAGAGTCGTACGAACCAAGCGGCTATTCACACAAGAAACGAAAAATGAGCATTTAGTGTAAAGATATGTATTTGTATGCTCGTTAAAGGCTCAAAACTCACTTTTGTGGGAAAGGGTTCTTTTTATCATGACGCTATCGGTTGTAAATTTGTAAAAATATAACCTTTTTAGATTTTATAATTCCCAACTTAAACTTAGACAAGTAAAAAAATGAAAATTTTTGAAAAAAAAAAATTGGGGTGATTAGCGGTTCCAATAGAGTTTTGTGTAAGGCTTGTTATTAGGACTTGCAAAATTCAAGGTTTTAGCATCCCCCCACACTTAAATTACACATTGTCCTCAATATGTCCCAAAAATAATTTTTTTGGTTGATTGAATGTGTAAAATGGTTTTAAAAGCAAAATATTAGGTTACTAGCATCCTGGACATGGCCACGTGTCCATTGGACACGACCCCATGTCTATTGGACACGACCCCATGTTCAACTGCCAATAACGAAAACTTACAGAAGATGGACACGGGGGCGTGTTCGCTGGGCACGACCCCGTGTCTGGCAAAAATCTGCAGAAATTAAACAAACAACAGGTCTGGGAGGTGGGCACGGGGGCGTGTCGGCCGGACACGACCCCGTGTGGATAGTCTGCAAGGCTGAAAAACAGGTTTCTTTCTCCGGTTTTCCTGTCCTGGCTTTAGTAGTATTAACGTTTAGTACTCTAAGCCTCGTTTGTACCTGTTTTATCAGTAAATACCACACCAAACAATACCAAACGTCCTAAATCACCAAGTTAAACATCCAAACCATCAAGTTAAAAGTAAAAACAAAAGCTAGAACATAAAAATAAGTTAGGAAAAGTAAATTGTTCAACACTTCGGCACGCAGGCCGGAAATTGTTTGATAGAAAGGGAATTTAACATGTGGGCTCACCAACCTGCCGCTCCTACCCTTGCTCCACCCACCTAGTCCATGTCTTCATCACTATCGTCACCTCCTCCCCCATGCCCCGCCATATACTCCCGGATGTTTCCGATGTCATCTTGGATGTCGGAAATGTTTCTTTCAATGGCCCCGACCCGGTGGTATGTGTTGTTGGCAGGGTTGTAGGTGTTCCGGGTGCACATAAGGTTTTCCTGCAAAAGATCGTGTAAACTTTGAAAATTAGGAAAACCACCCCCTTGTGATGAGTATGGGCCCGGTTCACCATGAGGTTGATACTGGTAGTGGGGAGGTGGAGCGTGAAGGACTAGTGCCTCCTGTGGGTTCTATGCATTGCCCTGCATCCGTTGAAAGCTTACCGACCCATCTTCCGCCTCATAGATTAGGTTCATGGAGCGACAAATGTGTATATCAACCCTTCCCGACCATGGGCTCCTTTCGAAAGACCTAGGTATGTGCGTGAAAGTGCTTGAAGAGGCAGTACACCCATCCCCCGAAGAAAATAGGGGTTGGTGCATGAGCAAGCCGATTTAGATGCATGTTCCGGAGTAGGAGGAATGGAACATCGAGGGGCCTTCGGTTGTGAATGCAGTGAAGGACTACCAAATCTTTTAACCCAACAACGCCGCTGCTGTCATGTCTTTGACTAAGAGAGTAAGTGAGGAGCCTATGAATGTAGCGATAAAGCGGATCCCTCAGCTTAGTACTCTTAGTGCTGCTCGGATTGTAGAACCCATCACCAATCTGAGCCCATGCGGCTTGGCGTTCATTTTCATCCAACTCTCGCAATCCCCCGGTGTTTTCTTCATTTCCCGAATCCTCCTCCATATACAGTCCTAGTATTGCTCCGAATTGCGCCATAGAGATCGAGTATCTCGTCCCACCACATCGAAATGCAATCCCCTCATTGTCGAACGGGTCACACCTTGAAGTGAAGGTGAAGGTACTGTAGAACTCCAAAGTGCACTGGTGTACCGATCGAAGTCGAGTGGTTAGGGCAACCCTTAGTGTTCCGGTAACAAGGTTGTTGAACCGGTCAAGTTGGTTCACCATGATCAAGAGATCCGTACATGCTTGCCTTGGGTATTCTTCGGGTCTTGTTTGAAGTATGTCGTATCTAGCCCTAGCATCGAGCTCACTTGCGTTGAATCTAGTGAATTTCGTCAACATCTTAAAGAATACACCAAAAGATAGTATGAAACAACGAGATTTTCGGAAGAAACTGCAAACACTTAGCTGGACACGGCCCCGTGCTTAGTGGGCACGACCCCGTGTCTAGGTGTCTGTTACTCAAAATTGCCTTTTTCGACCCGGTCCCGAAAATCTGAAAATTTTTGGCCCAGTAGGTGCGGTTTTCCCCGAAAATGAAACCCAAGTGCCGTTTTTCCCAAAACAAACCGTTTACCCCTTCAATTTCATCTTTTTCGGTTCAAAAACAAGGGTTTGGGGTTTTTGTGAGAAATCGGGCAAATCTATCAACAATACAGGTGTATTTACTTCCCATTACACTAATCTAAACTAAAGCTAACAGATTATAGCAAAAATTTGAGGTTTGATCCAGATGAACTTCAAGAACCCTAGATTTTTCCCCAAATTTTTTATGTTTTAACTACATGCAAGTAACTAATCTAAGTACTTAATGATGATAGAATCATACCTTGATGTTGTTAGAATGATAGGAGAAATCGAAAATCTGCGGAAAATCGCCTGGACCAGAGCGTTTTTCGGGGAAACGGGGCGTGTGGAATGGTGTAACTGATAAGAAAAGAGGGTTTTATCCCGACAGTTGCGCGGACACGGCCCCGTGCCGAGCAAAAGTTTTTTTTTAGTGCTCGTGTGAGTGCCCTGTTTTCCCAAAAACTTGGTTAAAAGACTTACCGATTTCGATGTTTACCCACTTGTTCGTAACATACCAGGTATGATGTGGATGCCTTTTACTCGTCGACCGTTTGGAGTGAGATCTCTTCCTCTTCATCCTCAATGGATCCTCGATAGAGTTTCAGCCGTTGGCCATTGACTTTGAATGGAATTCCATTCCAAGATTTAATTTCTACTGCACCGTGAGGAAAAATATGGGTGATGGAAAAAGGTCCTGACCACCTAGATTTTAGTTTACCCGGGAATAATCGAAGTCCTGAATTAAATAATAGAACCAGATCTCCCACTCGAAATTCATTAGGTTTAATGTATTTGTCGTGTAAATTTTTCATTCTTTCCTTACAAATTTCTAAGTTAGAGTATGCACAATTCCTTAGTTCGTCTAATTCATTTATTTGACAAAATCGATTTTTACCTGCAATTTCTAAATCTAAGTTTACATTTTTTATTGCACAGTAGGCTTTGTGAGCTATTTCTGCTAGCAAATGACAACTTTTTCCATAGACGAGCTTATATGGGGTTGTGCCTATAGTGGCTTTATAAGCGGTTCGAAAAGCCCATAAAGCATCATCTAATTTATCGGCCCATTCTTTTTTATTTAAACCTACAGTTTTTTCAAGTATTCGTTTTAAACCTCTTTTAGTCACTTCGGCTTGTCCGTTTGTTTGAGGGTGATATGCTGTTGAGACCCGGTGATAGACCCCATATCTTGTTAAGATTTTTTCGAGTTGATGGTTGCAAAAATGGGTACCTCTATCACTTATTAATGCTTTAGGTGTTCCAAAACGAGAGAATAATTTTTTCAGAAATCTTACCACTACTCTTCCATCATTTGTTGGAAGTGCCTCGGCCTCGGCCCATTTAGACAAGTAATCGACTGCCACAAGTATATATTTGTTTCCTTTTGACGGTGGGAAAGGTCCCATGAAATCGAGTCCCCACACATCAAAAATTTCACAAACGAGAATGCCATTTTGTTGCATTTCGTTTTTGGAAGAAATATTACCTGATCTTTGGCAAGCGTCACATGTCTTGATAAGACTTTGCTCATCTTTGTAAATGGTCGGGCAATAAAATCCTGAAGCAAATACCTTTCGTGCGGTACTAGCGGCACCATGATGTCCTCCATATGGACCTTCATGACAATGGCGGATAATTCTTCGTGCTTCACTGCCATGTACACACCTTCGGATGAGTTGGTCGGCACACATTTTGAAAAGATAAGGGTCTTCCCAAAAGTAATGCTTTACATCAGCAAAGAATTTCTTTCTTTGGTGATGTGGCCATCCTTTGGTGACTATACCGCTAGCTAAGTAGTTAGCGTAGTCGGCATACCATGGTTCTTGTCTACATTCCACCATTTCCAGGGACTCTGTTGGAAATTTTTCGTTGATTTCCTCGTCCTTGGTTGCCCCCAAAGCTGGGTCTTCTAGGCGCGAAAGATGATCTGCTGCTGTGTTTTCTACTCCTCTTTTGTCTTTGATTTCAATATCAAATTCTTGGAGGAGTAGAATCCATCTGATCAAACGGGGTTTTGCGTCTTGCTTCTTGAAGAGGTATCGGATGGCTGCATGATCTGTATAAACAACAGTTTTAGAAAGAACAAGGTAAGAACGAAATTTATCAAAAGCAAATACCACAGCTAGTAATTCTTTTTCCGTGGTCGTGTAATTCTCTTGTGCATCATTAAGTGTTTTACTAGCATAATAAATTGGGTGGAAATGCTTTTCTTTTTTTGTCCAAAGACTGCTCTAGTGGCAAAGTCACTTGCATCACACATGATTTCGAAAGGTAATTTCCAATCGGGCGCTATCATGATAGGTGCATTGACTAGCATTTCCTTGAGGGTTAGAAATGCTTGATTGCAATCCTTATCAAAGATGAAAGGCGCATCCTTTTCAAGTAATTTTGTTAGAGGTCTTGAAATTTTTGAAAAGTTTTTGATAAATCGTCTATAGAATCCGGCATGCCCTAAGAAACTTCTGATTGCTCTAACGAATGAGGGGGGAGGTAATCGAGAAATTGTGTCTATTTTTGCTCGATCAACTTCCATTCCTTCGCTCAAGATCTTGTGACCGAGTACTATTCCCTCTGTTACCATGAAATGGCATTTTTCCCACTTAAGGGCGAGGTTAGTTTCCTCACATCGGGATAGCATTCGTTCGAGGTTATCGAGGCATTGGTCGTATGAATCTCCAAAGATAGAAAAGTCGTCCATGAAGACTTCCATTTTTTTCTATCATATCATGGAAAATGGCCACCATGCAACGTTGGAATGTTGCAGGGGCATTACATAGACCAAATGGCATGCGTCGATAAGCAAAAGTTCCGTAGGGGCATGTGAAAGTTGTCTTTTCTTGGTCTTCAGGTGCTATTGGAATTTAAAAGTAACCTGAAAAACCATCCAAGAAATAGTAAAATTTATGACCGGATAGTCGTTCTAACATTTGATCAATGAAGGGCAAAGGAAAGTGGTATTTCCTTGTTGCTTCATTTAATCGCCTATAGTCTATACATACTATCCATCTTGTGACGGTTCTCGTTGGTATTAATTCATTCTTTTCATTAGTTATTACCGTCATACCTCCTTTCTTTGGGACTACTTGGACGGGACTCACCCATGGACTATCGGAGATAGGATAAATAAGTCCGGCGTCAAGTAGTTTGATGACCTCATTTTTAACCACTTCTTAGACATTTGGATTTTCTCTCCTTTGTGGTTGAATTACCATTTTGTAGTCATCATTCATTAAAATTTTGTGTGTGCACATGGAAGGACTTATTCCTTTAATATCTACAAGCTTCCAAGCGATCACATTTTTATGTTTTTTCAAAAGTCTAGTTAATTTTTCTTTTTCTACATTATTTAAATTTGACGAAATAATTACAGGTGATTTACCATCTTTGTCTAGAAAAGCATATTCCAAACCTTTTGGGAGTTCTTTGAGCTCAAGGGGTGGGTCTTTAGGAGATTCCTTATTTTGGGGCTCATCTAGATCAAGAACTTTAAAGGTTTGTTCTATGCCGACCTCTTCTTTAACAAAGTGGTCAATCTTTTCACTTATATCGGGTGGCTCGTCTTCATCTTCAATTAGGGGGTCATTGTTGCCAAAAGGATATTTCATTGAACGCTCAAGATCTATGCCCCTTTTGAATGCCCCTAATTGAAGAGGTAGATTGTTAAACTTCCGGTTTTTCAAAGCTTTGTGAGTTTTTACAAAAGGTCTTCCCAACACTAGAGGAGCGTCATCGAGGATGACAAAGTCGGTTGGAATAATCATTTGATTTGTTTGAACCATGACGTCCTCAACTACACCGATTGATTTTATTACTTTCCGATTGGATAGAAAAAAAGGGTAATTGAAGTGGAGTAAAATCACTAATACTTAATTTTTCGAAAATGTAATTAGGCATTATGTTAACACAAAGATCTTTATCAATGGTGACGTTACTAATAAATGAATTTTGAAAAAAACATGGAACTGGTGTAATATTTATTTCAAAAGGGTCTACTTTTATTAGCGAAGTTTGATCATTAGTTAACTTAATAGTTACCATTTCTTCAATTTTAGTGCTAGTGTTTAACTCTTTTAAAAACTTAGCATGAGTGGGTACTAAACAATGATTTTCGAAAGAAGGTGACAAGAGATTAATTTCTTCAAAATTAGACTCTTCTTGAATTTTAACATTATCGTCCTCACCTTTTTCGTTGTTTAGCTCATGTTTCGGTTTTTCACTTATTTGTTCTTCCATTTTTAATTTTTCAACTATCGTTTCTTCATTTAATTATTCTCTTGCGCGGGACTCCTCTTCCCTTGCGCGAGATTCTTTTATGCATCTTTCGATAGTTTTAATGTGTTCTAATATCCTATCGGTCACTTCGGTGACAGAGAAAGGATCAGGATCCTCAAAACTTGAATCCGGTTGTTCGATCATTGGTTCCTCATAGTACCCATATGAAGTAGATGGTTCATACCATTGTTCTTCATTGTAAGTATATGATGGATAAGGGTCGTAATTTTGTTCTTCATAGTACTCATATGAGGTGGGTTGTTCACGCCATGGTTCCTCATAATAAGTGTATGAGGGTGGTGGTTCATATCTTGACTCCTCAAAGTATGAGTATGAAGGTTCATACCTTGGTTCCTCAAAATATGAGTATGAGGGAGACGGTTCATACCTTTGGTCTTCATAGGATGTGTATGAAGTCGATGGCTCGTACCTGGGCTCCTCATAATAGTTGTATGAAGTGGATGGTTGAAATAAGTTACAATATTGTACCGCGTGCGGGTTTCCACAGTTAGTGCAATAGTCTCTCATATAATCATCCTCCTCATAGGTGTAGTTGTAGCCTCCTGAGTATTGATCCATAAGAATCACTCAACAGACCACAACTGAGTCTCGGGACAAGAAAACAGAAAATAAAGACGGAAACCGAGGCTGGACACGGCCCCGTGTTCAGGGTCTGTATCTGGGCGTTTTTAATAAAAGTTACTGGTCTCGTTGAGCACGGGGGCGTGTTCAGTGGACACGACCCCGTGTTCAGACTCTGTATCTGGGTATTTAATGAAAAATATGCAGCACGGCCCTGTGTTCAATGAACACGGCCCCCGTGTTCAGGCTACTGTAAATGCAAATTAAACTAAAATGCAGAAAAATGTGCGCGCGTTTTAAAAAGGTTTTGAAAAATAGATTAGGCTGTCGATTTTAAGCTTTCTTAAAATCCTTGTGTGCCCGGCAACGGCGCCAAAAACTTGATGCGTGTGAAGTGTGATATGTTTTAGGTATGTATTTTAAGCCCTTTTTACACTTTTTAGCCAAGTTTTAAATTTATAAAACACGATATTTACTAACACTAAACACACATATGGGCAAGTGCACCCATTGTGGACGTAGTATAGTGTTGGTAAGATACCGAGGTCATCCAAGGACACAAGAGCTTTTAGTACCGGTTTATCCTCAACGTTTAATCAAATCAAAATGTTAGAAAAAGATTTTTAAACTAAGAAAATAAAACTAACTAAAATGCTGAAAAATAAAATAAAAATAAAAACAGATAGACAAGATGAATCACTAGGATCCGACTCGTGTATAGTGTAACCTTTGATTATTTTCGCACTTTTGCACTTGTTTAAGAGATTATCTTAGTTATTGTAGTAGGCCCCTCTTTTGAAGGTGACGTTACCCTCAACCCAGTAGTTTGAGTCAGCAAGGATACAATCCTAAAGGGTTGGATTATTGAAAGATAATTAATTAAGTTATTAATGCATAATGTGGTAGGCCCCTCTTTTGAAGGCGACGTTACCCTCGGCTAAGTAGTCTGAGTAAGCAGGGATACAGTCCTAATTAGCCGGGTTAAAGTTTTAATAGTAGTTTAACTTATGAGGGGATCAAAGAGTTTGGACCCCCGCCATCCAATACCTTTGGGTATTGAAAGAGGTCCTACTAAATTTGACCCAGGTCCTTTGCAGGATCTATACACTGAACAATGGCAAGACTCTTACCAAACCGTTCCCTTAACCCCTGACCAGGTAGCCAACATACCTCCATATAGACCGTGGAGATATGAATGGTGAAAATTTTTTATTTTATATAGATAGTAAAATAATGCCAAGACACCACAGACAAACGATAAGGAAGAATCACCTTCAACATAAGAAACTAGTAATTAAAATCATTAATACAAAACCAATTAAAAAGTGCAAAAGATTAAAAATAAAAAGTATTACACTAGACATTTGTCTTCACCAAGTGATGTAAGAGACTTAGGCAAACATGGCCTTTGATTGTCAAGAACTCTTACGATCAATCTTGGATCCCGAGACGACTCACACACTCTACGATGGACAATGGATGATGGTGTTATGGTGGTGGTGGGTGGTGGGTGAAGTGTGAGAGAGGTGGTGTGCCAAGGGATGAGTTGCAAGAGCTCCAAACACTCCTATTTATAGGCTGAACAGAAGCTCGGGCACGGCCCCATGTCCATCTGACACACTCTCTCTCTTCATTAATTGTAATTCGCAATTACAACAAATGCGCCTGCAGCAAGTTGACCACGCCCCCGTCTCCGCTGGGCACGGCCCCGTGGTGGGCAGTAGAAGCTTCTATGGGTTTGTCTTTTCTGCTGCTTCTTGGGCACGACCCCGTGCTCGCTGAGCACGGGGCGTGTTCAGTCTTTTGATTTCTTTGTTTTGCTTGGGAAGATGCTGTCGGGGGGTCGGGCATATCACTTTTGTTCCTTTTCTCGTATTTAGGTTAGATTTTGCTGTCTTTTTGCTTCTTTTGTTATTTTGAGCTCATTTAATCCTGAAAATATAAAAGGAAGACAAAAGCACACTTTTTCCAACATTAGTACTAAAAAAGGGTTAGTTTTAAGCCACACTTGATGTAATTTATATGTTGCATTTTGTGCACATCAATGGCAGTGTTTGAATTTGAGACTTGTGCTGAAGAGAGTGGGACAAGATTGGGAATGGTAACAAGGGACAGTGGTTGGGTGGATGTTGGTGGTGGTGAAGGGCCAACATTCAGAATTATCCTTCTCCTTTTATGTTTTGGGGAGGTTGGTGGTGTTTTGGTGGGTTGAGTGGTGGTGATTTGAGTGGTAGATGGTTGACTAACAGTTGTTAAAACAACTGGTCTTTCAACCACTGTTGCCATTACAACAGATGATGTGTCACCTAAAGTATTTTGCTTTTTGGCAGGTGGTGTTGGTGGTAATGAGGATGTTTTTGATGGTAATGTGATTTGTGGTAAGGCAGTGTAACAGATGTTGAAACCACTGAAGTACCAGCAGCTGTTGATAGAACAGGTGTTTTAACATCTGCTCATTTGGAGGTTTGATGTGTAGAGCTTTTGGGAGGTGTGGATTTGGGTTCTCTCGCTTTTCTAGTGGGCTGTTTTTTTTTATGCTCAGGATTTTCTTCATTCTTGGGCTCAGAAACACCCTGCTCATCCTCCCAATAAAAACTCTTTTCTCCAGTTCCCACATTGCTTTATCCTTTGCCTCCATGTCCCTTTTTACCCTTGCTTTTGCATCAGCAATGGCATTTGTGGTTACATCAACCTTTTTAGTACCATCTGGCTTAGGTATGTCTGTAAGCATACTGGATTTGTCTGATGCAATGTACAAACCATCTTCATATCCCTTTTTCTTTAGCTGCTTCATTTTCTCCCCCTTTTTGGCATCAGCTGGAAGTGGGTTGTCCACAAAGATGATAGTAGGAGGAGCAGAATCAGTGGTTTTCAGAAAGTGGGCCTTGATTGCCTTTATGTCTGCTTGTTAATCCATGAACCTAGCTTCCATCATATTTCTGATCTTTTGAACCTGTATTTCATGTTGCTGATCAGCATATGCCCTTTGTTGGTGAAGCAGATGTTGAAATAAACTGCAAAGCTCAGTGGGAGTAGGAGCAAATGATGAGCAGATGTTGTATCTGGTGCAGCAGTGGGTGTTGCCTTTTGTGCTTGTAACAACTGTTGCAGCATTGACTTAATATCTGCAATAGATGTGTCCAATTTGTCAACCCTCTCCGTCAATTCCTTGTACATTAAACCATCACCCAAGTTAATGGGGTCATCTGATTTCCCACTGGCAGTGGTTGTATCAGAAGTTGACTTAGGGAAAGTTTCCCAAAAGTCATACACATATGCCCCCTTTTCTTGGTACCGGGGACTTCTTTCCTCAGCAATTGACATCCTTTTAATAGAACCAGTGGTTGGAACAAACACACCAGCGAATATCACAGTTTCTGGAGAGGAAATTGCCTTCAAGGAAGTCTTATTGATGAAACCACTGGCCAGGTGTAGATCAGTGGATCCAACACCTGTAGTTGCTGCTCCAATTGAACTACTGACAGGAAGTACTTGTATTTCCTGCAGTGTAACCTCCTCAGTTGTTGGTTGGGATAGCAATGATTGAGACACCGGACCCGGTCACTTGTTGAGGTATATTTTCATTAACAGGTGTTTGAAAAGAACTGGTTTGTGTCTGGGCTAAATCAACTGCATCCAACAAAAGTTTTATTTGTGGGGGAATTTGAGAAGTGAGGACAGGTGTAGAACGCGAATTCGCCCCGGGCAGTGGGCTGTGGATGATGGAATCAAGTGATTCCAGAGCATCATAATTTGGTGTCCCTATTATTACAACCTGCTCTTTTTTAGAAGAAGCAGGGGGAGTTTGAGGCTCAGGTTGAGATCTTTCTTCCAACTGCTGTGAGGAAGTAGCAGCAGTGGTTATTGGTGACTTTTGTGTTGTCATTGGTAGTTGCTCTAGGATCTCATCTTCCAGAGTTACATTTGTTTTAGGTTTGGGGGGCTTTTGTGATTTTTTCTGTTTTGGTCTTTTGTTGGTTTTAGGTGGGGGTTTAACAACAGTTGTTTTGTTGCTGTCATCAACTTGAGCAGTGGGCTCAACAGCAGGTGCCTGAGGAGCAGTGGTAGCTGCTGAAGTCTGCTCAGGAACCTCTGCTTGTGTTTTGGAAACTTTTGACATCCTTGTAAAGGTTTTAGAAGTGAGGCTCTTAATTGAAAAAGGATTGCCCTGGATAAGCACATGGGCTTTTTATAGATGAATTGATGGCAAAGGGCTTTTCATCCTTAGTTTCCAAGTTAGCATTTTTCCAGAATTATTGCTGGGTATCCATGTAGATCGGAGCATCACAAGTCAACAAAGTTTTGTACTTTGAAGACGACAGAGCATCAATGATGGAATTGAAGGTTTTGGTTTAACTGGGTTTTTTCAAGTAGACCCAAGTAATTATGTGTGGATTTGTGTAGGAGAGACATCGTGATTTGATTATGATTGCGAGAGGAAGAAGACGATGAAGAGGATGAGTGATCTTGAGAGAAATGGATGATAACTTCTTTGAGAAAGGAATTTAGAATTCGATTCGACATTAAAAACACTGTTTGGGGGGTTTTGATCAGGGTTTTATACGGGAAAAAGTGAATGCTGACGTGGCAGCGGTTACTAAAAGATCTTACCGCTATGTACTGTCCACGTGCCAACCTATGATGCTAATGGAGGACAGTTGGTAGAAAACCACTGATGGAACAATATCAGTGGTTTGCAACGGTTACAAATGAGAACAGTGACTAACTTTAAGCTAGCAGTGGATAGCCATCAGTGTGTTAAAACACTAATTTTGAACAACAAGTTTTTTTATTTTTTATTTTAACTTTAATTTTTATCACTAAAACAATATTCAAGGAACTCTTATCTCATTGGAATGTAACGATTAGGTAAAATTGTAATTTCATTGTAATTCTAGTTTTCGTTTAATAATTTCATTCTATAATTAATTAACCACATCAACAATAAAAATGTGAGCAGTGGATGATTTTTAGAAAAACCAAATATTGTAAATATCAGTGCATGTCAACAATAAAAAGGTGAGCAGTGACTATTTTTTAACTATCAGTGTATACCCAACAGTGGTTGAAACACAGACGTTTGGTCAGTAAGTGGTCAACACGAAGAATGAAGAAACAGAGGTTGGCCTTCAGCAGTGGATAACATTTAACAATCACATGTTTGCGCTTAAACAAATGTTTGACGTTAAAAAGAAGTTGGCCCATAAACAACTGTTTGCAAGAAAAGACCAATTTCAAGAATACTATACCCAAACAATCAAAATGAGGAGCCTAATAATCATCCAATTGTACTTCATTTTTATTCAGTGGATGTCAACTAACAAAATGTGAGAAGTGGCCGTTTTTTAACTATCAGTGGATAACCAACAGTCATTGAAACACTGATATTTGGAGTTAAATAGATGTTTAATCTTAAACAGATATTTGCAATAAACAGATATTTGACCATAAATAGATGTTTAGCCTCAAACAAATGTTTGACCTTTAACAGATGATTGCCCATAAACAGATGTTTGGTCTTAAACCAAACATCTGTTGACTATTGGTGAACCTCGGTTTGACTTTTGATGAACAGATGTTTGACTTTTATTCACACTGAGATTATTAAAATAAAGTATTACATAGAAAAATGGAAATTTAATGAAATATTTATAAACTATTATACGCTAGAGTTAACACTTGTTAGGATTTCGTAAACTATGGCCTTTCTCCATGGGATTTCATACTCTCTTTTGTTTTTCAGATCAGTTAGCATGTTGCAGATTTTCTGATCCTGTTTTAGAAGTTGGGTGACAAACTCTTCTGCATTTTTCTGGAAATCTGATGGAGGAGAGTGGAGGACTTCATCAAGCAATGCTATGCTGTTCCAGGTTTTCTTGTAATTAGTGTCATTGATTATGTCGACTTTCCTGTTTAGTTCTTCGTCTGTTCTTTTTTCTTTAAGTGACCACATCGAGAATTGGGTTTTAACATCGCTGGTGTCTGACCAGTGGTAGAAGCTTAAGTTTGCCATGTAGATTTTTGTTGAATTTTCTGATGTGGAACAATCTTTCCCAGACAGTGATTTGTAGGATAGTTTGTTGATATTTTGAATCAAAAGTATATCAATCTTTTATAGAGTTTAAAAACGCGTCTACATGGTAAATGAAGAGGTTAATTGTAATTATGATAATCTGCTTTTATTCTTTGAACTTCGAAATCTTGTCCCTTGGGTTTCTTGGTATTTAATTTTAAAGTTTTCCCATAAAAGATGGGGTTTGGAAACGTTTTTGCATTAAAAGACTGCTGCTTTGAAATATACATTAATCTGTTTATATTAAATCTACACGTTTAGATTGATTAAGTATATAAACTCATGACCACTTCACCTGTTTTTCATCACGATTTCCTACGAAGATTCATACTTTCAGAAAATCGAGTAATATAGTTTATTGTTGATATGGCGTCATTGACTACTGTAAAATCAGATGATTTAAAGCAACATTTTGTCAAACATATAGAGGAACAGGTGTATGAAGATAGGACTACTCTTCAACAGCTGAAGAGATGTTTTGATGGATTGCAAGTTGGCTTGTTCACGAGAGAACAGGTTTCCAGAAATCTTTTGCGAATGCCTTCAACTTCAGTTCGTGAACTTTGTGTTGTAAGTAATATAGAGTGCGGTGATAGAGACGTGGAGTTCATGGCTATGCTGAAGGACATACATCGAGAAGTTCAGCAATCGATGGAGTTGAAGCTGACATTTCTTAATTCTTACGGTTATTGTTAGATTTAAAAGTTTAGTTGTTCAGTATGTTATTTATGTAATAATTGGACTTTTAAGGTCATGAATAAATGAATAAATTTTAATCTTAAGAATCTATGTTGCGCTTGTAGGAAAAAAAAAAAAGAGAGATAGAATGTCAATTTTAAATTACGATTTTGCATATTTTGAATTTCAAAAGTTATGGATATTGTCAGTAATTACTGATTTGATTTGAAAGCAATTGTCATCATGACATTTCTACGTTTTATTTTATCTTTAATTAAAAGAAAAAAAAACACCGTCAACTTTAAATTCCCAGTTTGCATATTTTCAATGTCCAAAGCTCAAGAAATTAACATTAATTACTGATTTGATATGCAACAAAATTTCATTAACAGTTATTTTTTATGTTAACTTTAATTAATTTTTATCAGCATAACAATATTGGAGGAACTCTCATTTGTTAGTGCAGAATGTCTATCACCTTCGTCAATCACAATCGTAGCTGAAATAGATGTAAAATAGGCTTTATATTGTAATTTGTAAGGAATAGGCAAGGTGGCATTAATGTAAATAAGGGGAAATCCCTTATAACCTTGTGCCTATAAATAGGAGCCTTAGGGTTTAGTTTAGAGACTTTTGCCACATTAGAGATTTGGAGAGCTTGGTGCTTAGAGAGAGAAACTAGAGAGAGAAAGTGGCAAACCGTGATTCTCGGAGCTTGGACTCGTCAGATTATCAATAGAATCACGTCATTAGTGTACGTTCTCGTGTGTTCGGTCACGCACGTTCACGGATTCCGCACGTCGAACGTGTCGTAACGCAATCGATTCGGAGCGAAAACCGGACCAACAAGTGGTATCAGAGCAGGTGTTCGGTTGCGAAGATCAAACTCACAGATTCGTACAAGTTTTGAGCAGATTCAGAGCCAAAATCATTCAGATTTGTCAAATTTCTTCATATTTTCTTGTTCTTCACGTTTTTAACTGAATTTTGACTGATTGAACAGGTTTTCACGGTCGAAAATTGCTGATTTTTGGATATGATGTGCGAAAACACTTGATCTACTAGCCTACAAATTTTCAGATCTTAACTCTTAACGGTTTGGGAGAAATCTTGAATTTTTGGTTCGAAAAGGGTGAGATATGTTTGCTGTTGATGTTGAAGATGCCAACCGATCGGCTAGCCCAGCCGATCGGCTAGCCCAGCCGATCGGCCAGCATCTCTAATCGTTCCACTGACACTGCCATTCATTAAAAACGTTGACTTGTTTGACCCTAGCCGATCGGCTAAGACTCACCGTCACATGCATCCAATCGAATAACAACAACCAATCGGGTCACTTTGTCAACAGTCTCAACTTTATTATGTGAATTGATATTAGGCAACTCAGGTGATCATTAATATCAAACTTGCGGTCAAATAAGAAATTAAGAAATCAAAAGTTTGTCAGCTTGATACATTACTTGGTCAAATAGTTTGCATGTGATATGATTGATATATTGCCGCCCACTAACAGATTGATCATTAACGGTCCTATAGAATTGAAGCTATGTGGAATTAAGGGGTCAAATTAGATGTTGTTTGAATAGTGTGTTGTCGGCCATTAAAACAAAGTTGTCAGTTTGCATGATTGTTGGTTACCTTAATTGTTAAATCAGTTTTTTTTTTCATGCAAACAAATCGAACACCACTGTTTCCCAGCCGATCGAACCAGCCACTCGATCGGCTAGCAAAGCTTCCTGTTCGATCGAACCAGCCACTCGATCGGCAAGCAAAGCTTCCTGTTCGATCGAACCAGCCACTCGATCGGCTAGCAAAGCTTCCTGTTCGATCGAACCAGCCACTCGATCGGCTAGAAAAGATTTCTGTTCGATCAAACCAACCACTCGATTGGCTAGCAACTTGGATCGGCCAGCAACTTGGATCGGCCAGCAACTTGGATCGGCTGGCGTAGCCGATCGAACAGCAGTCATAGGTGAAACATTGGATCGGCTGGCGTAGCCGATCGAACAGCAGCATTTATTGTTACTTGATCGGCTGGTGTAGCCGATCGAACAGCAACTCCTGTTCGATTCACCGCCTTATTCAACCAATCGAACAAGCATTTAATGAGTTGACCTGGTTGACCTAGCCAAACGGCTAGCACACTAGCCAAACAGCCAGCTACTCTTGTTCGATTGACCGTCTTTTGCATCCAATCGGCTAGCAACATTTATGATTAAAGTCAACATATTCAGTAAATCACGTGAAGTATCTGTCTAAACAAATAGTTTGAAATTAGGCGGTTCAATCATCTTGTTCCATTTACATTTCGGCCAAATAGGATTTTGTAAACTGTCAACCTAATCTTTTTCATTGCACCGACCCAGCTCAAGCATTGTTGAGTAAAGTGGTAATTGGCGGCCATGTGACTTGAACATATAAATAATCGGTCAAATCAAAAGTGATTTTTTAAATTTGATAGTTAAAATCAAAGATCAAACTGACAGTTGCATGTGAAAGTGTTTGGTGTCCTATCTGAGCTTTTGATTAGTGTGTGAGCATGTGATCATATTGTGAGGTCAAATAGTCAGTCACTTGATACAACCCATGTGATTATTGAACTTGTTGAACTTGTCGGCAATTGATGTGTGCATTTAATAATGTCAGTATACATGTGATACTATTTTAAAATTCAAGTTTCATTGCTCAAGACAAAGTTGATGAAAAGAAAGTCAATCGGCCAGCCGTTCAGTATATTGTTTTGTCGTTTAGTGAATAGGCTAACCGATTGATAAAATTTTTGTCGTATAGTGACATTGAAACGGGCAGGAAATCCTAACCAATCGAACAGGAAATTACCAACTGATCCGCTAGCTCACTCAATCGGCTAGCAAGTCTCTTCAATCGAGTAACTCACTCGATCGGCTAGCAAGTTTCTTCAATCGAGTAGCTCACTCGATCAGCTAGCAAGTTTCTTTAATCGAGTAGCTCACTCGATCGGCTAGCAATAGTGTTGTCTTGTTCGAGTAGCAAGTGATTCGGCTAGCATTCCTAGCCGAACGGATAGCATCTTTGTGTGAAGCATTTCCAATCGGTTAGCTCAACCGATCGACCAACTTTCTCGTCAAAACGCCAACCGATCGAACAACAAGTTGACTTTTTGTTGACTCACTCGATTGAACAGCGTTTCTGTCTGATCGACCAACATATTATCCGATCGATCAACCTTCCGTCCGATTCAGTTGTTTGATATTTTTAAACTGATCATTTGTTTGTTTGATTGTTCGCAGGTGATTCGAGGCAATTTTACAAGGTGCAAATTCCGAGAAGTTGAAATTGTGTGAAGCTTTGAGCGAAAAACAATTTCTAAACCAAGACATTTAACAAAAGAACTTGTGGTAAAAATGTTTGACGAACAAGAAAACATTAAATTTGAAAGATCAAACAATTGGTATAGTGGTTGTTATCTTGAGTCAAAGGAGGTCGTGGTTAAAAGATTTAAATATTTTATGTGTAGGAAACATGAGAAGTTTAATGATCTGGAAAAGCGATATGATGATTTACTTAGAGGTTTGAGAATGCATTACGTAACGATATCAGACGCTGAACAGAAATCTAAGTTTGCAGATGCATTACCTTTAGAGTGGGATGAATTTGTGTGTAAGGTGAAAAAGGATTCTAGGTTCTCAAAATTTAGTCCAGGTGATTTTATCAGAGAGCTTAGAACACAAAATTGTGAAATTGAGAAGAAAAAGAAAGAGTTGATAGAGGAATTAGAAAGAAACTCAAAAAATATAAGTTTGGATGTGATTCTTGATATAATGAAAACAATTAGAAATGGTCTTGATGTAAGAAGTAGGATGAAATATGATTACAAGAGAGGTTGTTTTTTAAATGAAGATTTGAATCCTGCTGATATGGTTAAAATTTTTCTTGCAGGAACGTTAAAGATTGAAGAATCCAAGAAAGATGAAACTTCAAAATGTGAAGTTGTATGCTCAAAATGCGAAAAATCTGCAGCAGACAATGTTAAATTCTTGAAGGATGTAGAGAGTTTAACATTGGAAATCAAAAGCTTGAAGGATGAGAAAGAATCTGATAATAAATAGATTCTTAAAATGCGACAAATTTGTGAGAAATTGAAGTCTGAAAATGTCAAACTATTAAGTGGTGTGAACAGTTTGATATCAGAAAACAAAATTTTGAAAGAAAAAATTAAAAGTTTTGAAAATGAAAAATTAAAAATTGAAAAAGAATTTCAAAGTCAAATAAAGATTCTTGAAGATGGGAGATCTGTTTTTAGCAAGAACAATATTGAAAAGCAAAAGGTAATAAATTCCCATCGTCAGACGATTATTCGACTTGAAAAAGAAGGAGAGCAAGCTCGAAAGAAAATCAACGAGCTTGAAACAAAATTAAAAGGTTTTGTGACTTCTTCAGAGTATTTGAATATTCCCTGTCCAAAACCGATCAATTCAGTTCCAATAAGTGACAATGTCACAAATTTTGACAAAGTCAAAATTGAAGATTGTGATGACAAATCTGATGATGAAAAAGAAAAAGAAGAAAAACGAAAAACATTTTTGAAATTAAATGAAATGTTTAAAAATACTGTTTTACATGCTATTGAGAAAGGTGAATGCTCAACACAAAATCATGTAAAGAAGAATGTGAAACAGAAACAAAAAGATAAAAAATCTAAGAATTTTCAAAAAGAAAATAAAAGCTCATCAGATCAATCATCCAATCACAATAAAAAATCACAAAAATTTAAAAATCAAAACTCAAAAATAGTTGGTAAACAGTGGTGCAGGTTTGACCATAGTGCTCAAATGCCAAATCAAGGATACAAGAAGAGAAATGACTACCAAAAGGCAAATCAATGCTTCGATCTAAGTGTGTGGTATAAAGATGGTGAATGGTACGATAACAGGGTGTGCTACACATGTGGTGTTCGAGGACACATTGCTGTTAACTGCCAAAGTCAAAGACTTGAAACAAGAAGATGCTTTGAATGCCAAATCAAAGGTCATATTGCCAGAGATTGCCCAAGAAGATCGATGGGAAGATTGAGGGTTGAATCTCAAAGAATGGCAAAGAAACCAGTCAATGTCAAGCCCAAAGAACAGAAGGTTCAAGAACCTAAAATTCAAGAAAAGAAAGTGAAGCTTTCACAAGGGCAGAAAGACAAACTGAGAAAGAAAAGGAAGAAGGCGAGAGAGTATCTCGAAAGGATCTTGTCCTCGGATACAACAAGAAAATCAGAAAAGAGTTCTGATAATCCAGTTTGCTCATCAAAGACTGACAAATCAAGCAAACTAAGTTCATCAGATACAAATCTGAGGACAGACAGGTTAAAAAAGAAAGAAAAAGTTCATGGCAATGAATTTGTTTCTTTGGAAGCAAAGGAGCCACGTGTTGGCGATGAATCTGACTCATCAAAGTCAGACAAGCCACATTCAGGCAATGATTCTGGTTCGTCGAAACCAGAAGAGCCAAGTTTTGAGGTAAAATTGTCAAAATCACCCAAGGCTGGTCAGGCTTGGGTGAATCTGTTTAAATGAAAAACCTGACTTGCCGGAGTTCCCAGGTTGGTAAGTGTGGAACAGGTATCGGCATCTTTCTTGAGAAATTCACAGGTTGGTAACTGTGATATTTCGAATTACAGAAGACTAATCAAGGACATTAAATTGTACTTGATTTTTCTTTCCGTCAAGTAATTAAAAGAAAACAATGTGATGAAAGAACCCCGAATTTATGAAATGACACACAAAACTAATTTTCCGGAAAAACCATTTTGATTAAAACAAACTTAAGTGTTTTGAAATCTAAATGGGAAAATAGTTTGTTGTCAGGGGGAGTTCTGATTGTTTATGCCAAATGAATGGCGAATTGAAGTGATTCGATATCAGTTTGTCATGTTATTTGTACAGTCTGTTGTTTTCAAATTTTCCCGGAAAATCAAAATTGAAACATATTTTGATTTTAGGGGGAGTAAGAAAATTTTTAGAAATTTTGAAAATTTGAAAATACAAAAACATGATAAAACCAAAAAAAGCCAAAAACATTGGAAAATCAAAAATGAGTTTTGTTGAGAAATGAGGAAATGATAGTACATCAGTGGACTATCACAGCATGCTAAAGAAATGAAATGTCAAATGTAATAAACGATCTCACTAATGATGTGACGATAGGCTCACCTAGACTAGTAGATTTGTGATAACGATACAAACTAAATGAAGAGGCCTAGTTCTAGTGGAAAACATGGTCGAAAGCATAGTACTTAGTTTTGTCCTTCGTGATTGTGTACCTACTCAGTAATCGCTGAATGCTAAAAGAGCATAAAAACCGGTTAGTTTGTGAACTTTCACAACTTGCTGAAAAAGTCGCTGTGATTGTGCATTTTATTTTGCAAAGACTTAAAACTTGTTTTATTTCTTTATTTTGTTTAAGCATTGGACATCCTCTACGTATACGTGAGTATCGACCTGGATGTTATTGCCTAAACGTTCTGCTTTATTTTCTTTGGTGTTTCGTTTAAGCTTTGGATCACCTCTGCGTATACGGGAGTATCGACCTGGTGGTTAAAGCCTAAACAATTTCAACTTTTTTTATTTTCTTATTTTGTATAAACATTGGACTTTCTCTGCGCATACGGAAGTATCGACCTGATTGTTAATGTTTAAACATTCTGCTTTATTTTCACACATATCACAGTTGATGAAAGTTTAAAGGCATTACTTGAGTTAGTGTATTGCATGATGAGGGGATATGCTGAGATCGTGGGGTCCATAAGAATTTAGTGCAAAATTAATACACCTTAACATATCGGTAAGCATTTCGAAAGCTTTTAGATTGAGCTTAAGAGGACAACTATATCGTCAATCAATGTGAATCGTTTAGAACTTAAAATGATTAAAGCTTAACGGTGCTAGTGATTTGTCTCAAAATCTGATATGATCCTCTTACACAAACTCACAAAAATATTATCTGTATATATTTCTTTACTGCATTTCTCTAAAAACAAAAATCCAAAAAGATTTTCGGAGTGTTTTAGCATAAAATTTTGAAAAATTCAAAAAGATTTTCGACAACTGATGTTGAAGAGCTGATATTCAAAATTTGAGTGCTAAACATGATGAACAGGATTGGGAGAATATGTTGAAAACTTTGAATGTCATATACAAATGTTTTGTAAGATTGTATGCTTAGTTAATCAAGGTCATTCATTTGAACTTGATGTAACTATACAGTTTGATGAATGAATGATTTCTGCCAGTAAGTTTCTTAAATCCAACTGTTATAAATTTGTGAAACTTATGGTGAGGCAGAGGATGTACAGGTTAACCAGGTTTCAAATCCTGAGCAGATGCAGAATAAAGCTAGGAATTGATCCTGAACTTGTGAACCTATAAAAGCCAGACAACGATCCCGACAGCTGAGTCTAAGGGGGAGTCTGAAGACGAGCTCAACGCAAACGGAAGCGTGGATTCAAAATGCCAGGAATCTATTCTGAAAAGCTTGTAATCGGAAAGCCAGGTGTCGATCCCAAAAGCACAGAAGCTTGAGGAAAGGGGGAGCCTGAAGAAAAGGAGTCTAAGCGAGAGGGGGAGCAACAGAAGCTCGTAAACAGATCCACCGGGATTCTGTTAGAGAAAGAAGGAGTCTATGGTTGCTGATAACGTCAAACCTTCAAGAAGACTCAGAGAGAGAGAGAAAGTCAAGACGCTACGAGTTTGACTACAGATTGACTGCGGCAATATCCAAGGGGGAGTCTGTTAGTGCAGAATGTCTATCGCCTTCGTCAATCACAACCGTAGCTGAAATAGATGTAAAATAGGCTTTATATTGTAATTTGTAAGAAATAGGCAAGGTGGCATTAATGTAAATAAGGGGAAATCCCTTATAACCTTGTGCCTATAAATAGGAGCCTTAGGGTTTAGTTTAGAGACTTTTGCCACATTAGAGATTTGGAGAGCTTGGTGCTTAGAGAGAGAAACTAGAGAGAGAAAGTGGCAAACCGTGATTCTCAGAGCTTGTACTCGTCAGATTATCAATAGAATCACGTCATTAGTGTACGTTCTCATGTGTTCGGTCACGCACGTTCACGGATTCCGCACGTCGAACATGTCATTACGCAATCGATTCGGAGCGAAAACCGGATCAACATTATTGTTAGTGCATTAATGTCTATCGCCTCCGTCAATTCAAAACCGTAGCTGAAACTGTTTAATTCTAGGCTTTACATTGTAATATTAGTTAGAATAGCATGGTGGCATTTATGTAATTAATGAGAAATCTCATTAAGCCCCTTGGCCTATAAATATGAGGCTTATGCCTTTGTTTTAGAACTTTTGCCATTTGGAGCTTTGGAGCTTAGAGGTTAGAGAGAGAAGCTAGAGAGAGAAAGTAAAAAGAAAAAGGCAAAAGGTGATTTGCGTTGCTTGTACGATTTCAGATATTTCTATAGAATCACAAATTGAGTACGTCTCGTGTGTTCGGTCATTCACGTTCACGGATTCCGCACGTCGAACGTGTCATATACAATCGTTTCGGAGTCAAACCGGTCCTAACAAGTGGTATCAGAGCAGGAGCTCGATTGCACGGATCAAACGCACGAATTCGCACATAAATTCATCAGATTCAGATTTGTCAAAATTCCTTCACTTTTTCATCTATTCACGTTTTTAACTGAAAATCGCAAAATTAAACGACTTTTTACGGGTAAAAATTGCTGTTTTTTTTATATGTTGTGCGAAACTATCTGATCTACTAGCCTACAAATTTTCAGGTCAAAATTCCAAGCCGTTTGGGAGAAATCTGCGTTTTTGTGATCATATTTGGCTGAACTGTTCGTCACCAACCAATAGGCTAGCATTTCTGTTCGATCGAACAGGAAAATTCTAACCGATCGGCCGGCTTGTTCGATCGAACAGCCTAGTCGATTCAGTACATCACAGTTCATTTAAGTCATTGACTTGTTGACTCTAGCCGATCGGCTAGGACTCCTATTCGATCCACCATAACGTTCATCCAATCGAACAACAGCATTATTTACTAACCGATCGAACTACAGCATTACTGACACTCATTTAAGTCTTTGACCGTTTGACCTAGCCGAACGGCTAGCACACTAGCCGAACGGCCAGCTATTCTGTTCGATCGACCGACTTTTGCATCCAATCGGCTAGCAACGTTTATCATTAAAGTCAACATATTCAGTAAATCACGTGAAGTATCAGTCAAAACAAACAGTTTGCATGTGATTTGTTGTCATCATATATCATACGGTGTTTGTTAAAAGGTCCAATTAGAGGCGTTTGTTTAGTCAAAGTTGCATGCAAAATTGATAAAAATGAATTGTCAGTACATTAATATCATCACCTGATTACATAGAATATATACAAAGTGTTCGCCCTATCAAATCCTTCTTCATTTAATCGGCCCAATCAACAATTCTATAAGGAGAATTATTGCCGCCCACTAAAAACTAAGGTCAAATAGGAGAATTATTGTTCTAAATTCTTGTCGGGCATTGATTTCAATAATAAAATTGGTTCAAGATCATCACATGTTAGTAATCATCAGGTTGTATTAATCGAGAATTGTCGGCATACTGTGACGAAGACTTTTCAATGATCAATTATATTCATCAATCATATCATTTGTATAAATGTTGGTTCAATAAGAATATAGTAATTGCCGGCTACTTTGATGATTAAAATCAAGATTTGATACTCTTGAGGCCCAATTTGAAACGAGTAGTTGATGTTTGTCGGCCAACTCAAAGATATTTGTCATTTTGTGAATTTAAACGGTCAACACATCATTCTAACTGATCGGTTAAGTTTTGTCCGTTAGTGCCAACCGATTCAAATGAAGTGTCTTCATTCGGCTAGCCTAACCGTTCGGCTAGCCCAACCGAACGAATAGGATCTTGTCATTTTGTGAATCTCTTTAATTCACCAACCGATCGGCTACCAACCGATCGGCTAGCATCGTTAGCCCAACCGAACGAACAGCATCATGTCGTTTTGTGAATATCTTCAATACGTCAACCGAACGGCTAGCCTAACCGTTTGATCAACTTATTTGTCGTGTAGTGTTTTTGTTCGAACAGCGGGTTGTTTGAAGTGCCAACCGTTTCAAGAGAAGGATTTTCAATCGGCTAGCCTAACCGATCGGTTAGCCCAACCGATCGAACAAAAAAAGTTGACTTTTGTTGACTCACCTAATTGAAGCGCCAGCCGATCGAACAGAGTTCCTGACCGATCGAACAGCACTCTGTCCGATCGACCAGCATACTATCCGATCGATCAAACTCCCGTCCGATTCAAGTTGTTGAATAAATTTTTGAACTAATCGTTTGTTTACGGGATTGATTCAGGTGATTCGAAGAAAAAGCATCATGGCTGAAGAGTTTTACAACACGTTCTACAAAGCGTTTACTTCTGACTCATCTGAAACATCGACTGTCGCACCAAAGTCAATAACAAAAACGATCAATGAGAACATCAAGCATGATAACTTCTACGGAACACATTCAAAACCACCAACGCTCGAAAGTATTGAAGACTACACTTGGTGGAAAGAACGGTTCATCAACTGGGCAAAAGCGTATGCGCATGAAAGCTGGTTCTGTCTAGAATTTGGATACGAACAACCAAAAGATGATAAAGGCGAAGAACTACCGTTCAAAAGATTTTCCAAAGATGACAAAGTAGAATTTGCCGCCGAACAGAGAATGATTGCATTGATCCAGTCAGCTATCAGAAATGATATTTTTGCATTACTTAATCATGATGGATTGTCAAAATCAGTCTGGGAAGCTTTACGAGTTAAAGCTGAGGGGGGTAAAAAGATAAAAAAGAACAAAATTGCATTGCTTAAAAAAGAATTTGATCTTTTTGACAGTTTAAAAGGAGAGTCAGTGAGGCAAATGATAGAAAGATTTTGTCATCTAAAAATTGAACTTGAGAGATTTGAGATAGCCAAAACAAGAGAAGAAATTATCGATAAAGTGATTGAAGCGTTACCACGAGCTGATCAGTGGCAAACGTTTGTCTTTATTTTGAAGAATGATGCTTTATATGATACAATTTCTCTTGATGCATTGTTTGAAAAGATTGAGAGTCATGACCTGGAGCTGCAGAAACAGAACAAGATGACTGGTTCCTCACAACAACAGAATATTGACTTGTATTACAAAGGCAATGTACCTTCCGAAAAAGGCATTGGTTCACCAAAGACAGCTTTCAGTGGTGAGAAGATGAAAGAACCACAAACAACGTCCACAAGTCATCATTTTGGATACCATTCATCTTCAAAATCAAGTTCTGATGAAACTAAGGAGATATTGTGCAATATAGCTCTTAAGTTGAAGAAGTCTCCAGCAATGAGCATTAATGATGCTAAACAACAAATGAGTTTTCTTGCATCGGTTCTGGAATCATATGAAGGTCTTGTAGCTGGCAAAATTGGAAACTCAGAGTTAACCAAAGAAGACTACGACCAGATTGATCCGGAAGAGATGGAGCTCATAGACATCCGTTGGTGTTTAGCTAGTTGTATCCGCAGAGCTCAGAGGTATATGGAGATTACTAGGAAACAATCATTGGGTGGTCCGTCAACGAAGCTTGGATTCGACAAATCAAAAGTGACCTGCTTCAGATGCAAGCAAAAGGGTCATTTCAAAAAGAGAGTGTAAAAATTCTGAAGTTGCTGAATCTGAGAAACCTTTCAACGATGATTATTACCGAAAGGCAATTTACCACCGAAGCAGAGAAGAGCCGAAAATGATCGAAGATAAACCCAGAGAGAAATCAAGAGCTTGTTTTGTAATTCACGATGATGAAGGCTTTGACTGGAGCGAGATTTGTCCAGAAGAAGATCGTTTGGAAAATGTTCGAAAAACAGCTCATGGCAGGGCTATAACAGAGAAAAGAAAGTTTGTTTTTGTTGCTGAAATTAAAGAAGATAACAAAGACAAAGACACAGCTGAAAACAAAGAAGAAAATGTTGTTGTAGAGGTCAAAGAGAAAACTCGAGAAGAGATTTTGAGTGAGAAAAGTTATCGAGAAAGAAACATTGTATTCAACAGAATGGATGAGATGCAGGAAGAGTATGAGAGTGCAGTCAGCAACAGAAGATGGGATAAGAAGAGAGAGTGTTACTATAACAGAGAAGGAGAACCGGTTGTTCCAAAGAAAGACATAATATTCGAAGATGTTCTTCTCATAATTCCTTCAAGAGCTGAGTACTATAGAAATGTGATGAAAGATGACAGATATGCAAAAAGGCATGAAAAAGAAATCAGATATGCCATGTTATCATGTCTGAGAAAAAGGGATGAAGAGAGAATGAAGAAGAATGTTGAAGAGATGGTGAACAATCTGAAGAAGGTTGCTGAAGAGGTTAACACAGAAGTTGTTGAAGTTGAGGTTGTGAAGGAAATCAAAAGTGAAGAGGTTGTTGAGAATGAAAAGATTGAGAAAGCTGTTACTGAAGAACAGCAGATTGGAGAAGAGGTGAGGAAAGAAGAAGAAGAAAAAGAAGAAGTTAAAAATGAGAATTTGGATGCTGGCAATGTTGGTAATGAAGTAAGTGTTGAAGAAAAGAAGAATGATGTTGAGATGAAGCAGACAGAAGCTGCTGAAAACACCGAAGTGCCAAACACTGAGGTACATTCTGATTCTGAAATCTTAAAACCGATTGATCAGTGCAAGAAATGCATGGAACCGTGCAGAGCTTGTACTGAAAAAGATGAGCAATTCAGAACAAGAGATCTTGAGTTCACAAAAATTGAAAACATTTTCAAAGAAAAATGCAAAGAAATGCTAGAAAAGAAAAAGTTTAAAAGAAAATGATGAAAAACTTTCAGAAAAATGTAACAAATTAGGAAAAGAAAATGAAGTTTTGAAGGAAAAAGTTTTGAAAATGACAAATGAATGTTCACAAAAATAAAATGTGGTTCAAGAAATGAAGAAAGAATATGACTCAATGAAACTAGAATATCACATTACAAAAGAGTCATATGAGAAAGTGAAATATGAAATGAAATATGCTCAATCAAGAATGAATTATCTTTCTGAAACAACTAAAGAGCTTAAACGAATGTATGAAATAAAACAAGATGTTGTTAACTCTTATATTGAGGATGTTGTTAAGCTAAAGCAACAGATTGCTGGTTTAGAACAGGATAACAACAAGTTAAAAAGTTATCACGTGTCGTCATATGTGCTTGAACGAATTTCCAATATAAAACCGGGTGATGGTGAGTCTGAGCAGAACAAGAAAGGCATTCGCTCAGAGTTTCATCAAGTTCCACCACCGGAAAAGTTTGCATTTTATGATGAGGAAAAGGTTGAAAAAGCTTTCAACCTGGTTGATCAATTGCTAGACAACGTTGACGTAACCTATTCCAAATCTGATGATTCTAGTGATTCAGAGGTGGTAGGTAAGGTCGTTGAAAGTGTCTTGAAAGAAGAGTCGGTTGATACAGGTAAATCTGAATCACAGGATGAAGATGAAGGAAATCTTCATGATGGATATCTGAAGAACACAAAATCCAAGAAAAATTTGAATGATGATTCAAAGGGATTGGTTTATACCATGATTGGATCAGACAAATTATTCTTAGATGTTGTATTCCCGATTCAGAATGTGATTTCAGAAAAAGTTGATAAAGTTTTCAAAATGGTTGAGATTGAAAAATCTGAAATTCCAAAGTTTGCTGGTAAAGGTCACAAAACTTTTTATAACAAACCTGGTTTCAAAAAGAAAAACATGAAAGCTGGGTTGGGTTATAAAAAGAAACAAAATTGGAAGAAAAATGAAACGCCAAATTTTCAAGCAAAGATGAACTTTGTTCACGGAACAACGTCAGAAGAAGAGAAAGAACTAAAATTTAGACGACAGTCTAATGACGAGTTCTTAGCTAAAAAGAAAAAGCAACAACCACAGGTCAAAGATGTGTCCAAGAGAATATGCTTCAAATGTGATCAAATTGGACATCTTGCTCGCAAGTGTCAAAATCTGAAACCTGTTGGTGTTGAGAAGAAAAAGAAGTCTGTTTATGTTCAAAAACAGAAATCTGAAGTTGTGAATCTAAAGTCAACCAAGTTTGATTCAAAACAAACTTGGAAGCCGAAAATGTCAAAAGCTGACTCACAACAAACATGGAAACCAGTGACGTCTAGATTAAGAACAACACAAAGTTGGAAAACAACTGTTGATGCAACAAAACCAAACCAGTTTTGGAAACCAAAAGTTGTTGTTCAGAGTCCAAATTTTCAAAAAGAGTCACATTTTTACAAACGAGGGACTCCAAAAGGTCAAACATGGTCTGTAAAGAAACAAGTGACTTCGGTGAAAGATGAAAAAGTTGAAGTTAAAATTGACAAAGTCTTTGTGAAAAATGACAAAGATTTTCCGAAGCTAAATGATGCATATTGTGTTGAAATGCCTAAGGTTCAACAGACCTGGGCTAAATTGTTCAAGTAATTGAGTAATTTCAATGTGCAGGTGCTTCTGAAGAAAACTGAATGTCAACCAAAGGAGAATCGAAGCAGCCTGGCACAGGAGGCTGCTGATCCCTGCAACGGTTAATCAGGGAATTTGTTTGTTTTTCTATACATAAATAAACCATATCTCAAAAACCCTAAAAATTAAAAATTTAAAAACCAAAAATATATTTTTAATTTATCAAAAATGAAAAAAATTCAAAAATATGTTACTTGAATTTGCCGGAACTCCCAGGTTGGTAATTGGGAGTAGGAATTGGCATCTTTCTTGAGAAATGTTTTATCAAGGACATTAAGTTGTACTTGATTTAACTTTCGTATTCTTAGTTGATAAAAGAACAAGGTGATGAATAAACCCCGTGTATGAATTAAACAAAACTTATTTTCCGGAAAAACCATTTTGATTAAAACAAACTTAAGTGTTTTGAAATCATAATGGGAAAATAGTTTGTTGTCAGGGGAAGTTTTGATTGAATATGCCGAAACCCTCACGGTGGAACAAACATGATTAATTTCACAAGATTGAAAAACGGTTTTCAAACTGTAAAAGATCAATGTGTTGTAAATCATGGGGGTACATTATGTTTTCTGCAAATCAGTGCATGAGAAGCAGAAAATGGATGGCGAGACAAAGCTATCAGTATCAGGTTGTCAAATTTTCTTTAAATGGTTTTGAATTTTAGGGGGAGTAAGAGATAAGAGATATTGTCAGAAAATCCAAAAACATTAGAAAATTTGAAAAAGCCAAAAACATGATAAAATTGAAAAATTGAGTTTTTGTGTAAAAAGAGGAAATGATAGTACATCAGTAGACGATCACAGTACGCTAAAGAATTGCAATGTTATATAGCGTTAAACAGTCTCACTGATGATATGCCGATAGGTTTTTATACATTTAGTAAACTTTTTCGGGATATAAACCTAAATTCAAACTTGCTTATTTCGTGGGGAACACTACTTGGATATATAGGTAACCCCTGAAATCTCGTTTGAAAGGTCCCTCTTTCTGAGATACTAGGTCTTTATACTCAGTGATATCTGGGGTATTATTCCGGGACTTCTACTGAATGGAAGTTCTGACCTAGTCCCCGAATAATACTTTCCGCAAATGCTTGAAACATAGCATCGCCCTCAGCAAATTGATTAAACAATAAAATTGATAATCATTGTTGTTGAAACAAAAGATCCTGTAAAGGGGACACACCAAAAGTCGAAGCCGTCATCTCTCTGTGTATACGGAAGTATCGACCTGAGCTCTCATGGCCCTCGCATCTAACCCCTTACAGATATCATCTGTGGTATACTCACCTGTAAGACTGAATATTGGGATCTGGATACGGGAGTATATTCAAGAGGTGGGACACATGAATGAGTTTAAGTTCTTAAAACACCTAATTCGTATCCTGAATCAGTTGAAATTTGTGTGAAAATTTAAGAGGATCAGTATATCGACAATCTAAGTGAATTGTTTAATTCTTAATGTGTAACTAAGCTCAACGGTACTTGTGATTTGTCATAAACTGATATGATCCTCTGACGCGAACTCAAACAAAAATATTGTCTGTAAATATGTTTGTACATATTTCTTTACTGCTTTATATTTCAGAAAAATACAAAAAGATTTTGATTTCTGCTTTATTTTCGACAACCGATGTCTGAGCGCTAAGTTTCAAAATCTAAGTATGCTAATTGTGTTTCTGAAAATAAACAAGTTCATTAATTTGAAACTTTAAATCTTAAAAATTTAAAATCAAAAACAGTTTGTGATATCTCCAAGGTCATTAATTTGGACTTGGATGATTAACCGTGAAGGATTTGGATGCTCATATTGTTAAAATCTGTAAAAAAGCCAATTTTCGATTTTAGATGCTTAAAAACTGCCAAATCTAAGAAGCATTTTGATAGGGGGAGAGAGTTAAGATAATCTTGGATATATTCATATTATTATATCTTTAAAGCCAGGATCTTGATTTAAAAATTTTAAAGAGCCAGAATACGATTTCTGGACAATTTTAAAATGTTTGAAATGTTTTACTTATAAATGTTTGAGAAATTGCAGATACCAGACTACAATCCCGACAGCTGAGTCTCAGGGGGAGTCTGAAGACGAGCTCATCGCAAACGGAAGCGTGTAAGGAGCCAGGTATCGTTCCTGGAAGAGCTTGTAATCGGAAAGCCAGGTGTCGATCCCAAAGCACGGAAGCTTGACGAAAGGGGGAGCCTGAAGAGTTTACCGAAAGGGGGAGCTGAAGCTGAAGACAGATCCATCGGGATTCTGTTCGAGCAAGAAGGAGTCTGTATTTGCTGAAAATGTGTTAAATCTTCAAGAAGACTCAGAAAGAAAAAGAAAGACAAGTCGCTACTAGCTTGACTACGACAATATCCAAGGGGGAGTCTGTTAGTGCATTAATGTCTATCGCCTCCGTCAATTCAAAACCGTAGCTGAAACTGTTTAATTCTAGGCTTTACATTGTAATATTAGTTAGAATAGCAAGGTGGCATTTATGTAATTAATGAGAAATCTCATTAAGCCCCTTGGCCTATAAATAAGAGGCTAATGCCTTTGTTTTAGAACTTTTGTCATTTGGAGCTTTGGAGCTTAGACGTTAGAGAGAGAAGCTAGAGAGAGAAAGTAAAGAGAAAAAGGCAAAAGGTGATTTGCGTTGCTTGTACGATTTCAGATATTTCTATAGAATCACAGATTGAGTACGTCTCGTGTGTTCGGTCATTCACGTTCATGGATTCCGCACGTCGAACGTGTCATATGCAATCATTTCGGAGTCAAACCGGTCCTAACACTTATGAATCTATGTTGCGCTTCAAGGAAAAGAAAGAGAGAATGTCAATTTTAAATTACGATTTTGCATATTTTGAATTTCAAAAGTTATGGATATGAATTTGAAAGCAATTGTCATCATGACATTTCTACTTTTTATTTTATCCTTAATTAAAAGAAAAACACCGTCAACTTGAAATTCCCAGTTTGCATATTTTCAATGTCCAAAGCTCAAGAAATTAACATTAATTACTGATTTGATATGCAACAAAATATCATCAACAGTTATTTTTATTTTTTATGTTAACTTTAATTTTTATCAACAAAACAATATTGGAGGAACTCTTATCTCATTGGAATGTAACGATTAGGTTAAATAGTAATTTCATTGTAATTCTAGTTTTCATTTGATAATTTCATTCTATAATTAATTAACCGCATCAACAATAAAAATGTGACCAGTGGATGTTTTTTAGGAAAACCAATGATGGTCAATATCAGTGGATGTCAACAATAAAAATGTGAGCAATGACAATTTTTTAACTATTAGTGGATAGCAAACAGTGATTTAAATTACCATTTTGCATATTTTGAATTTCAAAAGTTATCGATATTGTCAGTAATTACTGAATTGATTTGAAAGCCATTGTCATCATGACATTTTTAATTTTTATTTTAACTTTAATTAAGAGAAAATAACTGTCAATTTAAAATTCCCATTTTGCATATTTTAGATGTCCGAAGCTCAAGAAATTACCATTCATTACTAATTTGAGTGGTAGATGGTTGACTAACAGTTGTTAAAACAACTGGTCTTTCAACCACTGTTGCCATTACAACAGATGATGTGTCACCTGAAGTATTTTGCTTTTTGGCAGGTGGTGTTGGTGGTAATGAGGATGTTTTTTATGGTAATGTGATTTGTGGTAAGGCAGTGGGTTGACTGTGTATTGAAGTGGTGGAAATTGTTTGTGTAACAGATGTTGAAACCACTGAAGTACCAACAACTATTGATAAAACATGTGTTTTAACATCTGCTCATTTGGAGGTTTGATGTGTGGAGCTTTTGGGAGGTGTGGATTTAGGTTCTCTCGCTTTTCTAGTGGGCTGTTTTCTTTTATGCTCAGGATTTTCTTCATTCTTGGGCTCAGAAACACCCTGCTCATCCTTCTCCATAAAAACTCTTTTCTCCTGTTCCCACATTGCTTTATCCTTTGCCTCCATATCCCTTTTTACCCTTGCTTTTGCATCAGCAATGGCATTTGTGGTTACATCAACCTTTTTAGTACCATCTGGCTTAGGTATGTCTGTAAGCATACTGGATTTGTCTGATGCAATGTACAAACCATCTTCATATCCCTTTTTCTTTAGCTGCTTCATTTTCTCCCCCTTTTTGGCATCAGCTGGTGGTGGGTTGTCCACAAAGATGATAGTAGGAGGAGCAGAATCAGTGGATTTTAGAAAGTGGGCCTTGATTGCCTTTGTGTCTGCTTGTGTATCCATGAACCTAGCTTCCATCATATTTCTGATCTTTTGAACCTGTATTTGATGTTGCTGATCAGCATATGCCCTTTGTTGGTGAAGAAGAGGTTGAAATAAACTCCAAAGCTCAGTGGGAGTAGGAGCAGATGATGAATAGATGTTGTATCTGGTGCAGCAGTGGGTGTTGCCTTTTGTGCTTGTAACAACTGTTGCAGCATTGACTTAATATCTGCAACAGATGTGTCCAATTTGTCAACCCTCTCCGTCAATTCCTTGTACATTAAACCATCACCCAAGTTAATGGGGTCATCTGATTTCCCACTGGCTGTGGTTGTATCAGAAGTTGACTTAGGGAAAGTTTCCCAAAAGTCATCCACATATGCCCCCTTTTCTTGGTACTGGGACTTCTTTCCTTAGTTATTGACATCATTTTAATAGAACCAGTGGTTGGAACAAACACACCAGCGAATATCACACTTTCTGGAGAGGAAATTTCCTTCAAGGGAGTCTTATTGATGAAACAACTGGCCAGGTGTAGATCAGTGGATCCAACACCTGTAGTTGCTGCTCCAATTAAACTACTGACAGGAAGTACTTGTATTTCCTGCAGTGTAACCTCTTCAATTGTTGGTGGGATAGCAATGATTGACACACCAGACCCGGTCACTTGTTGAGGTATATTTTCATTAACAGGTGTTTGAAAAGAACTGGTTTGTGTCTGGGCTAAATCAAATGCATCCAACAAAAGTTTTATTTGTGGGCTGTGGATGATGGAATCAAGTGATTCCAGAGCATCATAATTTGGTGTCCCTATTATTACAACCTGCTCTTTTTTAGAAGAAGCAGGGGGAGTTTGAGGCTCAGGTTGAGATCTTTCTTCCAACTGCTGTGAGTAATTAGCAGAAGTGGTTATTGGTGACTTTTGTGTTGTCACTAGTAGTTGCTCTGGGATCTCATCTTCCAGAGTTACATTTGTTTTGGGTTTGGGGGGCTTTTGTGATTTTTTCTGTTTTGGTCTTTTGTTGGTTTTAGGTGGGGGTTTAACAGCAGTTGTTTTGTTGCTGTCATCACCTTGAGCAGTGGGCTCAACAGCAGGTGCCTGAGGAGCAGTGGTAGCTGCTGAAGTCTGCTCAGGAACCTATGCTTGTGTTTTGGAAACTTTTGACATCCTTGTAAAGGTTTTAGAAGTGAGGCTCTTAATTGAAAAAGGAATGCCCTGGATAAGCACATGGGCATTATCGTCTGAAAATATCTTTTTAAAATAGTAACTTAAAAACCTTGGAAAAAGCAAAAATGCCTTTTTATTAACATTTGTAACAAGATAATTGAAGATTTCCTGAGAATAGTTAAAATTTTCACCATGTAAGATAGCATAACCCAGATATTGAATCTTCAATGGGATTTCATTGAAAGCAATGGTCTTGTTTGAGACACACATCAATAGGGTATGAAACAAAAACCTTGTGGCAGGAGGAAAACTGCCTTTTTCTAAAGTGTCTTTTTTCATTTCCTCTTCATAACCACTTTGAATGAAAAACGTTTGATACTCTTCTTTAGGGAAAGATGTTTTACCTTCAAGATCATCGAGTTCAAAAACCTCCGAAATGGTTTGAGGTGTTATTGTGACTGGAACATCCTTTATAGAAGAATTGATGGCAAAGAGCTTTTTATCCTTAGTTTCCAAGTTAGCATTTTTCCAGAATTATTGCTGGGTATCCATGTAGATCGGAGCATCACAAGTCAACAAAGTTTTGTACTTTGAGGACGACAGAGCATCAATGATGGAATTGAAGGTTTTGGTGTGACTGGGTTTTTTCAAGTAGACCTAAGTAATTATGTGTGGATTTGTGTGGGAGAGACATCGTGATTTGATTATGATTGCAAGAGGAAGAAGACGATGAAGAGGATGAGTGATTTTGAGAGAAATGGATGATAGCTTCTTTCAGAAAGGAATTTAGAATTCGATTCGACAGTAAAAACACTATTTGAGGGTTTTGATCAGGGTTTTATACGAGAAAAAGTGAATGCTGACGTGGCAGCGGTTACTAAACAATCTTACCGCTATGTACTCTCCACGTGCCAACCTATGATGATAATGGAGGACAGTTGGTAGAAAACCACTGATGGAACAATATCAGTGGTTTGCAACGGTTACAAATGAGAACAGTGACTAACTTTAAGCTAGCAGTGGATAGCCATCAGTGTGTTAAAACACTAATTTTGAACAACAAATTTTTTTATTTTTTATTTTAACTTTAATTTTTATCACCAAAACAATATTCGAGGAACTCTTGTCTCATTGGAATGTAACGATTAGGTAAAATTGTAATTTCATTGTAATTCTAGTTTTCATTTAATAATTTCATTCTATAATTAATTAACCACATCAACAATAAAAATGTGAGCAGTGGATGATTTTTAGAAAAACCAATGATTGTAAATATCAGTGCATGTCAACAATAAAAAGGTGAGCAGTGACTATTTTTTAACTGTCAGTGTATACCTAACAGTGGTTGAAACACAGACGTTTGGTGAGTAAGTGGTCAACATGAAGAATGAAGAAATAGAGGCTGGCCTTCAGCAGTGGATAACATTTAACAATCACATGTTTGCGCTTAAACAAATGTTTGACGTTAAAAAGAAGTTGGCCCATAAACAACTGTTTGCAAGAAAAGACCAATTTCAAGAATACTATACCCAAACAATCAAAATGAGGAGCTTAATAATCATCCAAGTGTACTTCATTTTTATTCAGTGGATGTCAACTAACAAAATGTGAGAAGTGGCCGTTTTTTAACTATCAGTGGATAACCAACAATCATTGAAACACTGATATTTGGAGTTAAAGAGATGTTTAATCTTAAACAGATATTTGCAATAAACAGATATTTGACCATAAATAGATGTTTAGCCTCAAACAAATGTTTGACCTTAAACAGATGATTGCCCATAAATAGATGTTTGGTCTTAAACCAAACATCTGTTGACTATTGGTGAACCTTGGTTTGACTTTTGATGAACAGATGTTTGACTTTTATTCACACTGAGATTATTAAAATAAAGTATTACATAGAAAAATAGAAATTTAATGAAATATTTATAAACTATTATACGCTAGAGTTAACACTTGTTAGGATTTCGTAAACTATTTCCTTTCTCCATGTGATTTCATACTCTCTTTTGTTTTTCAGATCAGTTAGCATGTTGCAGATTTTCTGATCCTGTTTTAGAAGTTGGGTGACAAACTCTTCTGCATTTTTCTGGAAATCTGGTGGAGGACTTCATCAAGCAATGCTATGCTGTTCCAGGTTTTCTTGTAATTAGTGTCATTGATTATGTCGACTTTCCTGTTTAGTTCTTCGTCTGTTCTTTTTTCTTTAAGTGACCACATTGAGAATTGGGTTTTAACATCGCTGGTGTCTGACCAGTGGTAGAAGCTGAAGTTTGCCATGTAGATTTTTGTTGAATTTTCTGATGTGGAACAATCTTTCACAGACAGTGATTTGTAGGATAGTTTGTTGATATTTTGAATCAAAAGTATATCAATCTTTTATAGAGTTTAAAAACGCGTCTACATGGTAAATAAAGAGGTTAATTGTAATTATGATAATCTGCTTTTATTCTTTGAACTTCGAAATCTTGTCCCTTGGGTTTCTTGGTATTTAATTTTAAAGTTTTCCCATAAAAGATGGGGTTTGGAAACGTTTTTGCATTAAAAGACTGCTGCTTTGAAATATACATTAATCTGTTTATATTAAATCTACACGTTTAGATTGATTAAGTATATAAACTCATGACCACTTCACCTGTTTTTCATCACGATTTCCTACGAAGATTCATACTTTCAGAAAAGTCGAGTAATATAGTTTATTGTTGATATGGCGTCATTCACTACTGTAAAATCAGATGATTTAAAGCAACGTTTTGTCAAGCATATAGAGGAACAGGTGTATGAAGATAGGACTACTCTTCAACAGCTGAAGAGATGTTTTGATGGATTGCAAGTTGGCTTGTTCACGAGAGAACAGGTTGCAAGAAATCTTTTGCGAATGCCTTCAACTTCAGTTCGTGAGCTTTGTGTTGTAAGCAATATAGAGTGCGGTGATAGAGACGTGGAGTTCATGGCTATGCTGAAGGACATACATCGAGAAGTTCAGCAATCGATGGAGTTGAAGCTGACATTTCTTAATTCTGACGGTTATTGTTAGATTTAAAAGTTTAGTTGTTCAGTATGTTATTTATGTAATAATTGGACTTTTAAGGTCATGAATAAATGAATAAATTTTAATCTTAAGAATCTATGTTGCGCTTGTAGGAAAAAAAAAGAGAGAGAGAGAATTTCAATTTTAAATTACGATTTTTGCATATTTTGAATTTCAAAAGTTATGGATATTGTCAGTAATTACTGATTTGATTTGAAAGCAATTGTCATCATGACATTTCTACTTTTTATTTTATCTTTAATTAAAAGAAAAAAAAACACCGTCAACTTGAAATTCCCAGTTTGCATATTTTCAATGTCCAAAGCTCAAGAAATTAACATTAATTACTGATTTGTATGCAACAAAATTTCATTAGTAGTTTTTTTTATGTTAACTGTAATTAATTTTTATCAACAAAACAATATTGGAGGAACTCTTATGAATCTATGTTGCGCTTGAAGGAAAAGAGAGAGAGAATGTCAATTTTAAATTACGATTTTGCATATTTTGAATTTCAAAAGTTATGGATATAAATTTGAAAGCAATTGTCATCATGACATTTCTACTTTTTATTTTATCTTTAATTAAAAGAAAAACACCGTCAACTAGAAATTCCCAGTTTGCATATTTTCAATGTCCAAAGCTCAAGAAATTAACATTAATTACTGATTTGATAGCAGCAAAATATCATCAACAGTTATTTTTATTTTTTATGTTAACTTTCATTTTTATCAACAAAACAATATTGGAGGAACTCTTATCTCATTGGAATGTAACGATTATGTTAAATGGTAATTTCATTGTAATTCTAGTTTTCATTTGATAATTTCATTCTATAATTAATTAACCGCATCAACAATAAAAATGTGACCAGTGGATGTTTTTTAGGAAAACCAATGATGGTCAATATCAGTGGATGTCAACAATAAAAATGTGAGCAGTGACAATTTTTTAACTATTAGTGGATAGCCAACAGTGATTTAAATTACCATTTTGCATATTTTGAATTTCAAAAGTTATCGATATTGTCAGTAATTACTGAATGAGAAAAATGCCCGGATAGTCCCTGATATGTGGTCGAAAACTTGTTATCATTTGTGCTTAAGTTGATGTTTTTACATAGCTTTTAATCTTGAATAGCTTACTTTTAATGGGATTTGTGTTTTACAGGTCTAAAAGAGTTTAAGGAGCTAATCGGGAGCTAAACGGAGCACCGGGACGTGAATCGGATCAACCGGGGATGTGAAATGAACAAAACCGGGTTAATCACGAAGATTGGTTGTGTTTTGGGAATGTTAATGGATTTAAAATGAATATATTGGAAGATGGCATGATAGAGGGCTGAATTACGAGTACGTGGGCGAAAACGGTGAGTAAAACGGAGCTATAACGAAGAAGTTATGAAGAAAACAGTTTCGGACGAAACAGGAAAAACTAGAGGGCGTCGGGGACGGGCTCTAGGACGTCGCCGACGGGCTCTAGAAAGTTCCGTCATGAAAAAATGCCCGTAAACAGCCAAACAAGCCGTCGGGTGATTTCAGCAAATGGGGAGGCCGTCGCCGACGGGTCCCAGGCCGTCGGCGACGGGTTGTGGTTTCCTGAAACGCGAAAAATTGGGTATCTTTGATATAGGAACGATTCTAATTGGTCTTGGGGCATTCAACTCGGGAGTTACACTCCTTGGAAGGTTTGAATCTTGTGCTGGGAGCCACAATCACAAAACCATCACCTACCATTCAACCATCTATCATCTCTACAACCCGAATTCATCATCATCACACAATCAATCATCAAACCCTAATTCACCAATCCATCATCCTTCTCACCATCATCATTCCATAAACCCTAATTCTCCATCATTCCTTCATCCTACAAGCTTCAAGATGACTCCATCCGCATTCCAAGCATCCGGTGATCAAGTTGCATCAACCATGAGCGGCTAAGCATCTCGGTTTCACCCCGGTGTAGGTAGTTGTTTATTCTAGTGTTTCGAATTGTTCTTGTTTCATCTTAGTGACAATTTGTATTTGGTTTTTGAAACTTTTGACAATAGTATTACATTTGTTACGAATTCGTGAATTGTCGAACGATGTTAAAAGTTATGACTTTGCGAAACGGTGATATGTAATTGTACGTTGTCGTTGTTAGGATTTACTTGTGTTGATTACAAAGTGTCTTCTTGTCCGTTCTTCGGGACGTTGATAGCTAGTAGCACCTAAGTCACGGTACACTAAATCCGTTAATCGAATGCATTTGAGTTGAAACTAAAACTTGTAGAAATCCAAGACTAATAATTACCGAAACCGGGTGTGATTCCTTTTTATCATTATTGTTCTAGTAACCGTTTTTATTGCAATCGTTAAGTAGTATTTGTCAATCATTCTCATCAATCCATTTAGTTAAAAATCATATCTTTCAATTAAACGAAAACACAAAAATACTTTAGCAAGCTTCATAAATTGTGACAATTGTTTTAATTCATTCGAATCCACACACAAACCACATACTCTTCGTGGTTCGACCCCTTACTACCACTAACACATTGTTAAGGGTAATTTGGGCTTATAAATATTATCTTTGACCGAAGCGCGACACTCCGATCAGTCCCTGTGGTTTCGCCTTTTTTCACCTATAGTCCCCAACTTTCTAAAATTACCTGAATAGTCCCTACGTTTTCAATTTTCGTTCCCGGATAGTCCCTGGCGTGGATGGAGGTTACTTTTCTCAATTAAGTTGGTGTAAAATGACTATAATGCCCTTATTATTAAAAAACAACAAATAAAACATTAAAAGAATAAAAAAAATACATGTGGGCCCCACCTACCCACCCCACCCCCAGCCTATGTCTTCTTCCCCATTCTCTCCTTAACCTGCAACAACACAACCAGACAACCGCCACCACCGATCAGAGGCAACCAAAATCAATCTCACATAACATGACACATAACACCACCAAACATTACCTACTTTCACCCCAATTCCAATTCACCAATTAAACTAAAGAAGTGAAATTTGTGTTGAAAATGAAAAAAAGAAGTTGTTACCCTGCTTCCTCTCTCTAAAGATTCATCTTGGATAAAGCGTATCTCAGGAGTGAGGCGTAATTTCATACGCTTGCCTAGTTGGCCACGCACATATTTGGCTTTCGACTTCCGCCTAGAAAGGGCTACCTCCTTTCCTCTTTCATCACCAAAACCAGATACATATAACTTAACCACCTACAAACAAATAACCATTATATATAATAATTTGAAATTAACCTAAACCTTGTTACCCTACCTGTAAATCGGGGGAGACTTCAACATCGCTGATGGTGGTAACAGAGGAGGTTACTTTTCAAGTCTCAAGTATCGGACCTGAACACGACTTATCATCTCTCTGCAAACCGGATTCCGCAACTCGACAACTGGTTTTTGTTCCAGCTCTTGATGAACTGGCCGGCGACCGATCTGAGACCGTTCCAGATGCATATCATGTTGATTTGCGAGTTGTTTCGGATGGTGGTGGTGGTGGTGAAATGTGTAGATGGTTGTGAAGGGTGGTGGAGGGTAGGGCATATGAAGTGGTGGTGGTGGTGAAGTGGAGATGTTTCGGATGAAGTTGATCTAATGGTTGCAGACATATAAGAGGAAGAGAGAAAGGAGTAAGGGAGAGGGAGAGGGGGTGGGGGTGGGGTGGGGTAGGGGTAGAATAAAGGTGGATCCCTTTTTTTAACCAGTAAGGGCATTATAGTCATTTCACACCCACTTAACAATAAAAATTAACCTCCATCCACGCCAGGGACTATCCGGGAACGAAAATTAAAAACTTGAGGACTATTCAGGTAATTTTAGAAAGTTGGGGACTATAGATGAAAAAAGGCGAAACCACAGGGACTATCCGGGCATTTTTCTCTTACTGAATTGATTTGAAAGCCATTGTCATCATGACATTTCTAATTTTTATTTTAACTTTAATTAAGAGAAAATAACTGTCAATTTAAAATTCCCATTTTGCATATTTTAGATGTCCAAAGCTCAAGAAATTACCATTAATTACTATTTTTATATGCAACAAAATGTCATCAACAGTTATTTTTTATGTTACCTTTAATTTTTATCACTAAAACAATATTGGAGGAACTCTTATTTCATTGGAATGTAACAACTAGATTAAATGGTAATTTCATTGTAATTCTAGTTTTCATTTGAAAATTTCATTCTATAATTAATTAACCACATGAACAATAAAAATGTGAGCAGTGAATGTTTTTTAGGAAAACGAATGACGGTCAATATCAGTGGATGTCAACAATAAAAATGCGAGCAATGACAATTTTTTAACTATCGGTGGATAGCCAACAGTGATTGAAACACTGATGTTTGGAGAATCAGTGGTCAACTTAAAGAATGAAGAAACAGAGGTTGTCTTTCAGCAGTGGATAACATTTAACAATCAGATGTTTGAGCCAAAACATTGGTTGTAACATTCTTTTAAGGATTAATGAAAACTATCATTTTTAACTATTTTGAATATCTTTGAACTTAAACAGATATTTGACCTTCTACATCAGTTGTTTGGAGTTAAACAGATATTTAACCTTAAACAGATGTTTGGACATAAACAGATATTTGCGCTTAAACAAATTTTTGACCTTAAAAATAAGTTTGCCTATAAACATCTGTTTGCAAAGAAAGACCAACTTCAAGAATACTATATCCAAACAATAATAATGAGGAGCTTATTTAACATCCAAGTGTAGTACATTTTTATTTAGTAGTATAAAGATCAAACAACTGTTGTATTTATAATACAGATCAAACAAAAGAGGTGATGTAATAAATACTGTTACACATAAACACCTCAGTGATATGACATCTAACAATCTAACAGAGTATAAAACACTGATGTGATAAATATTGTTACATATAAAATCTAACGAACCACTGCTATACTAAACACTGTTACATAAGAAACATTGATAATTAAATACTAAAGTTGAATCGTTTGTAGATGTTGAACCACTGCTGCTACTGAACAGTCGTTTTCCTTTGGTTAATCAAACTCTAGGTACATAAGTGCTTGTCTTTAACAGGGCTTTGTCTTCAACAGTGGATAGGCCTTATCAGTCTTTAAGTCCATCAGTCTTTATAAGGAGCAGTGGTTAGTTATAGCAGTCCTTAGCATGATCAGCTGTTATAACCACTCCATAACCCTTTGAGAGGAATCAAGTGTCGGTATATTTAACAGAAAGGAATGATTGCTGTACATCCCTGTTGAAAAACAGAGTCGATAAATTTAGGGAAAATGAGGTTGAAAGATGATAAGCCAACAGTGGACGATCTGATTCTATAGCTTCGATACATTCAGGGGTATTCTGAATTAATACTTCCTAGATGCTTCAAAAGAAGCAGCACTTTGGACATTTGTCGGACTTCAAACATCTGTTAATTTATTATCTATTAATAGATGTTTCAAGGCCGACAAATGTCCAAAGTGCTGCTTGTTTAGACGCATCTAGGAAGCATTATTTGAGAATACACCCGAATTTATCGAAACTGTAGAATGATATCGTCCACTGTTGGCATATCATCTTTCAACCTCATTTTCCCTAAATTTATCGACTCTGTTTTTCAACAGGATTGTACTGCAATTATTACCTTATTTAAGATACCTTCAACTGCATCTTCTGATAAATCAACATTCATTTCACTGAAAAGATATGTTCAACTGCATCTTTAATCATGAACTATTTAAAGAAATGGATGAAATCATCCAAAAATACCCAAAATAAAACTAATTCAACCATCCAACCATAACATACTTGCGGTATTAGAATGGTTATTTTTACCTTATTTCAACAGGGATGAAATCATGAACTATTAGAATAGCCATTTTTACCTTATTTCACAAATTTCATAATATTTAAATAAGTAAAACATAAAAAATGAAACCAAACACCTGCTATTTGTTGTCCAAATCTTTTAGTTGGTTCTCATAGTCCTACAACCTTTCAAAGTCGTTGGAGTCGGTCGGTAATGTCAACAACTAATTCACAAACAACAGCAAACAACAATAGCAAGTCACCAAACAATCGAACTGAAAATCATATAAAAGCCCAAAAATAAAACAAACCCTAACCTAAAACTCAAGATGGAAAAATGAAAAAATATATTTATAACTAACCCTAAACCTCAAATCCATTACAGCATAACCAAGAGAACTGCAGGACGCAGAGCCGACAACCTCCGATCATCTCTGTCATCAAGTTAGTAGGGGAACCCTAGCCAAAGCACAACAATAAGTAAATACGCATGAAGATCGAATGAGTGAACAATGAAGACAAAGATTGACACTTATAGAACGGAAGTTATTGATAATCTAACCTTGATTCGGGGCATTAATCTTAACATCGATAGGAATAGAGCAGAGCAGAGGGAGAGAGAAAGTGGGAAGCCCTAAATCGGTAAATGAGGGAGGATATAAATAGAAGAGGGCAGTGGTACTGTTGGACGGGAAAAGGGGAAAAACGATGCCCTCATCTACTGACACGTGGCCCAAATAACTTTCATTTATTATATATAATAGATAATAGATTTTCAATCTTCGTAAAGAAACAATTAATCAGCGAATAGTAATCCTAACCTAGGGGTGTTTGGTGTTGCGTTTTCAAAATAAATTATGCGTTTTCAAAATAGATTTTGTATTTTCAAAACTGCGTTTTGAAAAAGCATGTAGGTACAAAAACTGCGTTTTGGAGGCAGATAAATAAGTGATATATAAATTAAATAATGACACAAAAAATCACATAATATAACAAAAATATTTTTATACTGAATTTTAAAATAAATAAATAAATATAAATCAACATTTTTAATGGAAATTTAAACCAAATTAATAATTTTTTTTTTTGTATTTTTAAAGGTTAAAGTAGGCGTCTTTAAAACACATAGGTGTGGTGGTAAAGCATGGTATCTCTATTCTGAAAATTAGAAGAGTAGGTCAAAGTTACAGTAGAATATTAGGTTTGTTGCAATAACTTACCTATTGAGTGTCATGATATTATTGGCTTTCTCATACAAAAATCATTTCAAAAAAGAGTAAAATGCAATTCATCTCTAGTACTTTGATGATGGCAGCTCAGGTTTTTCCATCTCTTTCAAATAAGCTAAATTCTGCCCAGATGCCACTAACACTGCCAGAAGAAATTCCAGCCATATTTCTTCACTGTTCCTTTTTATATGTACCTTCTTATACTTCTAAGAGGGTAGGGGTGGTCATCACTCACTATTCATTTATCACTCACAACTTCCAATCAAGTTCCGTCACGTCATCGATCTTTATTCCATCACTCACAACCTTTTTTTAGTGGAAATGCTTATCACTCACAACCACACCCAACAATTTCCCCCAACTAACAATTTCCCTCACATCAATATAATAATAACGTGTCAAAAATATAACCGGATTTAACTTCCACGCATGATGGCAAAGGGGTGGCTGTGGTGTTTTGTATACATCCTCGCGTGATATTCTTTTATCACGGACAATTCTTTTGCCACCCCGGGTGGCCTAACAATTATTCTTTTTAGAACGGAAACTTCACATCCGTCAAATCAACTTCTAATTCTACTCCGGTAGAACTCAAACCCTCAACGAGGGACACCGTTAACACACCAAGATAACAATGGGGTAAATTCATTTTTCTATTACAACAATCATTTAAGGATAAAGAAAAGTTGACAAAGGTATCACAACAAATTAAAGGAAAAAAAAAACTATCTATATTGCACTAGTACCATTACTAAACCAGAGTAATCAAATTCATAAAACCATACATAAAGTAATTAAAGACATAAAAATAAAAGAGTAGATTAAACTCAATCGAAAGGCATACACATACGTATACACATTCGAGTGACATAGCTAGTAATTAAAAACACAAAACCACAAGCTAGATCTATATATATTTATATTGCATGCAAAGGGATTCAGACAGTTAGATCTCCTGGCGATTAGCAGCGGTCACATTCTTCCCAACGACGACGACGGTGGTTATACCAGCGATCACAATCCACGACAGGTACACGTTCCCCACCCAGCTCACCAGGTCCTGCATATGGGCAGGCGTAAAAGCTTCAAGTCTCTTATAAGAAATGTAGAAGTGGGTGGAAAATGCTACAAAAACTGCGATCAAGCGGAAGTTAGCGGTTGACATTTTGTGTTGTCAAGCGGAACAAAGTTTCTGTAGATATTTCACTGTGTGATGGTTCCAGGTTAACAGAATGTTGATTTTAAGGGTTTTTTTGGTGGTGGTTTCATATGCATTGTTGTATATCATGTGTATAAATAATATATTATATTACTAAAAGTTTCACATATTGCCCCTTACCTTTAGTGAAAGTACACACTAACCCTTTTACTTTTTTTTAAGTTTATTAAACCTCAAGTTTAAACGACATAGATAAAGCTATGAACATCAAAAAAAAAAAAAAAAAAACAAGAATATTAAACCTCAAGTTTAAAAGAAAATTCACCGTAAAAAAAAAAAAGAAAAAAAGAAAACATCAAAAAACTAAAAAAAAAAAAGCTTAGAACTAAAATTGATGGATTTAGAGTAAATAACAAAGTTCGTCCTTTATGTATGTCATATATTACAAAGTATGTCCTTTATCTTTAATAAGCTCAGAAAACATACTCAATGTTTGCAAACCCTTACATGTTACGTCCTTTAGTCCTAACACAGCTAGTTTTTAAGGTTAAATTTGACTAAGTCAACCCCACATAAGGGTATTTTGGTCAGTTTATCCAAAATGTTAAAATAAATCATTATAAAAAACAATAAATAAAACAATTTTAAAATTATATATTATATATATACACAGACAAAACACATATATACATATATATAAACATCTTCTTCTCTCTCTGACTACCCTACCACAACCACCACCCACCACCCACCTACTGGTCTTCTTCTCCGGTGAAACACCACCGCCCAACTCCGGCGACCAAGAACTCCCACACTCACCCCTCCTCTCTCTCTTTCTCTCTCTCGGATCGGAACCCTAGCCGCCGTCTTCGCAGACCAAATAAAGGGGCAGGTGGTGTGTGGCTGTGGTGGCAGGTGTGAGAGAGAGGGAGACGACGGCAGCGGCGAGCACGGCGGCGGTGGTGCGACGGTAAACAAAGGCCCCTGTTCTTGTTCATCTCAGATTCTTTTGGATCCGATGTCCCCGATGTCACCGGAGTCCGGTCGGACCAGGTAGCCGAGAAGGGGGGTGTTTGCAGGTGGGAGTTGTCAGAGGAGGAGGGGTTTAGATGAGGGTGTGTAGCCAGAGAAATCAGCACCGCCGGCAGCCGAAGAAAAACCGGCTCCGGCCAGTCAGTCGTCGGCTGGCTGTAATCGAGACAGAGAGGAGATCGAAGCTGTATGGTCTGCATATGTGTTTTGAATGTATGAATCTAAGGGGTAATTATGCGCCTTTTACAGTTTCGATTGCATTTTTCATTTGATGATGATTATTAATTATGTTGTTTTGTTTGCAATCTGCACTCTGTTTTCATTTGAATGTATGAATCTCCGGCCAGTCAGTCGTCGGCTGCTTGATTTTCTGTCCGTTGGTGGGGGGTTTAGCAGAAGTGGAGGTGCGGTGGTGGAGGTTCGGTGGTGATGATGGAAGTACGGTGGTTGATGGTGGTGGAGGTGCGGTGGTGATAGTGCAGGTGTGGTGGCAGGTGGGTGGTGGTGTTGGTGGTTGCAGGTGTGGTGTGATGGCAAGTGGGTGTTGGTGGATGGTGTTGGTGTTTTTATATATTTTTAATAAATTAATAAAATTACCAAAATACCCTTATGTGGGATACCCTTGGTCTAATTTAACCATGAAAAATAACAGAGTTAGGGCTAAAGAACATAATGTGTAAGGGTTTACAAACATCGAGTATGTTTTCTGAGCTTATTAAAGATAAAGGACATACTTTGTAATAAATGACATACATAAAGGACGAACTTTGTAATTTACTCATGAATTTATTAATAAGTTGGACTGTAAATAAGAATATTAGAAATTTGTGACATATATAGGTGTATCTCTTATCAGTTTTATGTTACGGGGAAGGATCCACTAAAAAGTGGATTTTGCCTAAGTAGCCTAAAATAGATTGTGATAATAACATGTGACACTCCTAATAAGTAGGAATGAATAGCATTTTGATCCTTATTTAAATAGGAGTGAAAATGGCATGTGGCACCCCTTTTGTTTTTTTAAAAATACAACAAAAAAACTCTAGTACCAAAAAATCTAGCACAAAAAATCTAATACAAAAAAATATAACACAAAAAATGTATATAGTACGAAAAATGTAGTACAAAAAGTATAGCACAAAAAATATAGTATAAAAAAATCTAGTACAAAAAATATAGCACGAAAAAATCAACAAAAAAATGTAGTACGAAAAAATCCAACACAAAAAATTGAGAAAAAAAAAATTTAAGACAAAAAAATTCAGCACAAAAAATTTAACACAAAAATATAGTAGAAAAATCCAGCAGAAATAAATGTTATACAACATAGAAATACAACACATTTTACTAGATTTTTTTAGTCTTCATATTTTATATAGCAATATGGTACTCAAATTAAAGATAAAAAGACGTTCGATTTTACGGTGAAATTTTTATGAAAAAATAATGTCGTATTAAAAAGTTATGAACGTTTAAAAACGTGGGGTGGAATATGCATGTGCCTTTCATGTGGAGAGAGAAAATCCATAAATAGGATTTTCCCAAGATACCATTCCACTCCTCTTTTCTCCTATACTTTAATCTTAACCATTGATTTGAAAAATAAATGGTTAAGATTTCTTCTCATCCTACTTAGGCAAAATAAACTTTTTATTTGATCTTACCCCTTTATGTTATATAGTCGGTATTTATATATCTATCACAAATTATATTGTTTCTGTTATTCTAAAATTTGGGTTATTACTCTCGTAATGACATGTTATTTTACCCATTCCTTAAAATAAATTAGTAACGAATACTAGGGGTGCAAACGAGCTGAGCTACTCGCGAGCTACTCGAGCTCGTCTCGAAAAAAAGCTCGAACGAGCCGAGCTTAAACGAGCTCGAGCTCGAGCCCGAGCCTAAAAACAAGCTCGTTTAGTAAACGAGCCCGAGCCGAGCCGAGCTTGAAAAAATTACCTTCGAGCCGAGCTCGAGCTTTAGAAATAAAGCTTGAATCGAGCCGAGCTCGAGCTCGAACTTTCATATGTTAAACGAGCTCAAACTTGAACCTGGTCGAGCTCGGGCTCGCCTCAGCTCGTTTGCACCCCTAGCGAATACATGAACATACATTGTAAAACGTATTCTTTATTTTGACAACACTAAAAATAAGAACTTATAGACAATACAATAATAAATAGAATTATTCATATATTTATATTTATATTTTGCATAAAAGGGCATACGACAAATGAACATATAGAGGTACATATCAAGCTCGCATAATCATACTATATGCATCTCATAAGTATAATGTGAGACAGAATGTTGGCACCATATAGACACCCGCATTATTATACAAACAAGATGTATTAGGGTTGACTCACACGCCTAATACCCAACTAAAATCATAAGATTGCGGAAAGTGGTGGCGTTGGTGCGGGGAGCCAACCAGCCAACGTTGGCTAACCCCCTCCATGGCAGGGTTGGCTTGGCGTTGCCCAGCCAGCGTTGCTATAAAGCCCAGCGTTTGGCGGGGGGCGGGGTGACCTGGATAGCTAGGATTGGCTGGTTAAATCAGATCGTTGGGGGTAGGCGTTAGCCAAACGGCTAGTTTAATTAAGAAAATTTCTTTTTTGAACCCTTTTTTACAATTTTTTACCATTTTCATGTACATCTCTACTTCTTCTATCTTCATATTTTTATAAATTTAACCCACATCCTCTAAAATGCATCATTTTAACCGTGGATACGACCCGACCAATCCTTTTGGATACCAAGAACCCTCGAACCCTAGCCCGCCACAAAATCGTCAACCAACAAACCGACCTGGCGGCCCTTTCATCTACTCACTGCTTCCCGACCTAGCGGCCGCCGTGTCGTATATTGGAAACCGAGTTTACACGAATTTTCCATACGACAAATCATCTATTCCCGTCATTAACCTTTCCCAACCCGATTCGGTTCCCGAAACACAACCGCAAGACGTGAGCGGTTCGTCATCAAAACCCACGAGAAAAAGAAGTCACAAAAAAGGATGAGGAGAAAGCCATAGCGGCCGCTCAACGAACTTCATTAAAGTGGACACAACAAGAAGAAACCGTTTTGGCAAAATGTTATATCAACGAATCGCAAGATCCAATTGAAGGTATTTTTTATGACAAAATTACTTTTTAGTTTAAATATATTTTTTATAATGCCATTTTTTTTTGGAATAGGGATTTAACGACACCGCCAGCATTTTTGGGGTTCCATTAAGAAATCCTTTCACACGAAAATGAGAAGCGAGGAGGTGTATCATGAAAATGATAGCCTCTCGTCCAAGTGGGGTGACATAAATACACAAGTCACCGCGTTCAACGGATTTTTCCATAAGGAGAGGACCTTGCCAAGGAGCGGTGAAACGGAGGCGGACTTTATCAAGAACGTCATTCTAACATACAAAGATAACAAGAAACATGAGTTCAAGTACATGCATTGTTGGGACGTATGTAGGTACACATCTAAATAGGCGAGAGTTTCTACTGCTAGCGAATCAACTTCATCCAAAAGAGCGCGAACACCCTCGTCCCAAGCTCAGTCCGATGCTCGTGATCAAGAGCTAGATTTAAATTTGGATGATTTTGATGATTCTTCTCACCCACGAGGTAGAGACACGTCAAAAAAGCGACTTCAAAGAGGGAGATCTGGTTCGGCATCGGGTTCGGCCTCGGGTTCGACCCCTAGCTCGGCCTCTGGTAAAGGGTTTTACACCGACCAGTTGGATGAAATTGTAACGAAAATCGACACATTCAATTTCATCCAACAAGAAAGGATGGAGATTAAGAAAAATATGCAAGCCGTGTACAATAAAAAAACATATAAGGAAGAAAAACGCGATGACCTTAAATTTCTCGCCATGAACGTTGATCACCTTAGCGGCCCAGAATTGGAATTGACGTTAAAGATGAAATAAGAAATCTTAAAGGAACATGATATGAGCGAATCTTGAAGTATTTATGTTTCTTTTTTATTTTATGTACCTTTTTTTATGTAGTTTTTTTTTCTTAATTTGATTTGTAGCTTTTTTTTAAATTATATTTAGTATTATGTTTTAGTTAAAAAAATTAAATAGTTTAAAAAAATAAATAACAAATGACACATGGCTAACCACGTCACACCCAGTCATGTGCCCTGTCACGTCCCATCAGCCATGTGACCCCACCAGCTTTCCACTTATCGCTTAAAGCCCCAACCTAAGCCTCCCACTCCCTGCAGTCTAATGGTAAAGTGTACAAACAACATGAGATGTCGTAGAGTGTTGACAGTCACATTTATGGTCCTGCTAGTGTGGTGTTGTAATTACGTGTCTTTGATGTCCCATATGTATATCTATATAGTTTAGATGATATTTTTTTAATTTATTTGACACTCATTGTTTGACAAAAGATTTATAATTTTATAAAACAATATAGACATTCTTAAATAATATAGACAAATAAGCAGGGAGTATGCTACATATTAGCAAGAGTACTTGTTTCAAATACGTAAAAACAAATAAGCAGGGAGTATGCTACATATTAGCAAGAGTACTTGTTTCAAATACGTAAAACTACATTTTTCTTAGATATTTGAGTTCTTCCATAATTAGTCTTACCACCCTATGAAACATACATGTGGTCCTCGTAAGGTTTTTTCTACCCTACGGGAACGGAAGCTTTACGCTAACCATAACAAATTTATTTGTTGTCTTTGGAGGCCTTTTTTCTTGATTATTTAATTTTCGGGCAAAGCATACGTATGGATGAACCAAAAGTATATACGATCACCACCTGGCCGACGCCCTCCTCTATTCACCACGTTCAAATCAAGCCTTTAGGGAACCTTAAAAACGGGTGACCCAACCTGTTTTGGCCTTACCAAATTTTAATGAGGCTTTACATGTAGATTGTTGTTGATGCAACAAATAATAGACCAAGGATGGTAGCTAGACTGGCTAGGCAAAAGGGTTGAAGGGTTTAACTTTGCCTAACGTAGGTCGTGGGGTCCCCCACGTTTGCAAGATGTGGAAGGAGGTTCACTAGTTCGTTGTCGTTGTTTGCTGTGAATCCTCCTCTGAAATGTGTTCAGATTCGGATGAAGGAGCAAACGGAATGTGTGTGTTGGAAGTGAAAGGAAGTATCTTGCAAAAGGCAAGTACTGATGATATATGGCCAGAGATTTCGGGAAATCAAGGTTGGCCAGAAATGTCCCAGGAAGTAAGTGAAGTGTCAAATATATAGGAGAAGGCATCTCCCAAAGAGGAATGCATTTGACTAGGGATCCTGCTTGCAGTGAGGGGCTTACCCTTTCGGGGGTTAAAGCTTTTTGACCCCTGGATAATAGAGTGTGCTCTGTGGACCTGCATTGCTTTTGCGGTTAGTGGGTTGGTGAAGTGATTCGGGGATGTGACTATTTACTGTTCTCACACTGCTTTACTTCACCTCCACGACTTTTCAACCTTCGAACCTTTTAACCCTTTGAGCACTCATGTACTTTAGTCATTTCATTTTGTCTTGGGCTACCCCCGTCATCAGCCCCCCAAGTCCGAGGTTTTTGGGGAATAGGCTCAAAGACGTCTGACTTTCATACGTGTGTTTTACTGTCCAAAGGCTTCGGAGGTTCAAAGGTTTGAAGGTTGGAGACGGTTGGTGTTTTTGAATTTCAAATTTTAACAAGACGGTTGACAAGACCTGTGGCAGTTTGTCAGGCAGCGGTTATTAATTCTACCTTTTAATAATTATCCTTTATCTCATTTGTTTTCATATTTTTATTAGAAGATTGTTACTTGCTCCTTTTTCTCTCAAGTTTTTCCCCCTTTTTCACATCAGGTCAGTTTCGCTTTGCTTATTTTCTTGTTAATTTGTTCATATCATGGGTGCTCGTAAGGATATGGCAAAATCCTTTTCTCGACTGACTCAAGAGGAAGTCGATTTGTTATGTATGGAATGGGGTATAGGGACGAAGTATGGACCGGTTGCACCGGCCTGTGATAAATCTATCAATGAATGTCCTCCTGGCATGATTGCCTTATATTGTCGTCATTTTGAGTTCTCCAATCTTCGTTACCCTTTTTCTAACTTTGTATAGAATATTTTGGAGTATTACCGAGTGTCTTTTAGTTAGATTCACCCCCTAGGTATGACTAGGGTTTTACATTTTGAAATTTTGTGTCAGGCCACCGGCTATGACCCATCTCTGTTGTCTTTCCGTCGCTTCTTCCGGCTTGCTAAGAATGGTGATTGGTTCACCTTCGAGACCAGTCAAGTTGATACTTGTTTAATTTCGTCCATGGTTTCTACACTTTGGGTCTGGAAGGACCGGTTTTTCTGGGTGTCAGAGGAGATTGTTCCTTTCAAACTTGTTTGGAGACACCCAGATGCCGTCCTGAACGAACCGGAGCCCTCTCCTTCTGACATAAACACTCGTTTTTTAGAAACTCTTAGGGAGTGCCCTTCGAGGCTTCGTCCCTTCCCTGAGCATTTGTTGGTGTTGTTGGGTATAAGTAAACTGTGGGAAAAGGCCAACCGGGATCCGGTGCTTATTAGAGATGGGAAGGGTATGTATTTATTCTTTTCTTGCTTTTTTTGCTCCTTTTTTCTTTGTTTGCTTATGTGCTTTTTATTTGTGTTGCAGTTATGTCTGCTCTTGATTTCATTAAAAGCGATGATACCTCTGATGTTGGCTTTGATGATGTTGCTGCTACTCCCGGCGAGAATGTGGAATGTAACGATTATGTTAAATGGTAATTTCATTGTAATTCTAGTTTTCATTTGATAATTTCATTCTATAATTAATTAACCGCATCAACAATAAAAATGTGACCAGTGGATGTTTTTTAGGAAAACCAATGATGGTCAATATCAGTGGATGTCAACAATAAAAATGTGAGCAGTGACAATTTTTTAACTATTAGTGGATAGCCAACAGTGATTTAAATTACCATTTTGCATATTTTGAATTTCAAAAGTTATCGATATTGTCAGTAATTACTGAATGAGAAAAATGCCCGGATAGTCCCTGATACGTGGTCGAAAACTTGTTATCGTTTGTGCTTAAGTTGATGTTTTTACATAGCTTTTAATCTTGAATAGCCTACTTTTAATGGGATTTGTGTTTTACAGGTCTAAAAGAGTTTAAGGAGCTAATCGGGAGCTAAACGGAGCACCGGGACGTGAATCGGATCAACCGGGGATGTGAAATGAACAAAACCGGGTTAATCACGAAGATTGGTTGTGTTTTGGGAATGTTAATGGATTTAAAATGAATATATTGGAAGATAGCATGATAGAGGGCTGAATTACGAGTACGTGGGCGAAAACGGTGAGTAAAACGGAGCTATAACGAAGAAGTTATGAAGAAAACAGTATCGGACGAAACAGGAAAAACTAGAGGGCGTCGGGGACGGGCTCTAGGACGTCGCCGACGGGCTCTAGAAAGTTCCGTCGTGAAAAAATGCCCGTAAACAGCCAAACAAGCCGTCGGGTGATTTCAGCAAATGGGGAGGCCGTCGGCGACGGGTCCCAGGCCGTCGGCGACGGGTTGTGGTTTCCTGAAACGCGAAAAATTGGGTATCTTTGATATAGGAACGATTCTAATTGGTCTTGAGGCATTCAACTCGGGAGTTACACTCCTTGGAAGGTTTGAATCTTGTGCTGGGAGCCACAATCACAAAACCATCACCTACAATTCAACAATCTATCATCTCTACAACCCGAATTCATCATCATCACACAATCAATCATCAAACCCTAATTCACCAATCCATCATCCTTCTCACCATCATCATTCCATAAACCCTAATTCTCCATCATTCCTTCATCCTACAAGCTTCAAGATGACTCCATCCGCATTCCAAGCATCCGGTGATCAAGTTGCATCAACCATGAGCGGCTAAGCATCTCCGTTTCACCCCGGTGTAGGTAGTTGTTAATTCTAGTGTTTCGAATTGTTCTTGTTTCATCTTAGTGACAATTTGTATTTGGTTTTTGAAACTTTTGACAATAGTATTACATTTGTTACGAATTCGTGAATTGTCGAACGATGTTAAAAGTTATGACTTTGCGAAACGGTGATATGTAATTGTACGTTGTCGTTGTTAGGATTTACTTGTGTTGATTACAAAGTGTCTTCTTTTCCGTTCTTCGGGACGTTGATAGCTAGTAGCACCTAAGTCACGGTACCCTAAATCCGTTAATCGAATGCATTTGAGTTGAAACTAAAACTTGTAGAAATCCTAGATTAATAATTACCGAAACCGGGTGTGATTCCTTTTTATCATTATTGTTCTAGTAACCGTTTTTATTGCAATCGTTAAGTAGTATTTGTCAATCATTCTCATCAATCCATTTAGTTAAAAATCATATCTTTCAATTAAACGAAAACACAAAAATACTTTAGCAAGCTTCATAAATTGTGACAATTGTTTTAATTCATTCGAATCCACACACAAACCACATACTCTTCGTGGTTCGACCCCTTACTACCACTAACACATTGTTAAGGGTAATTTGGGCTTATAAATATTATCTTTGACCGGAGCGCGACACTCCGATCAAATTTTGGCGCCGCTGCCGGGGAGTGCGTGCGCTTTGTGTTGGATATTGTTTGAATTTTTTGTGATTAACTGTTTAATTTGTTTAGCTTTCTTTTTGTACTTGTCTTTTTCCTTGTTACGCGGGGTGTGTTACTTGTGCAGGTTACAGGTAGTGCATGCATACGCGGAACTCCGGGAGGACTTCACCTTTAGTCTACGAACCGGAAATCGAAAGAGTCGCAAGAAGAAACCTAGCAAGCCGGTGTCACACCCCGACCACGTTAAAACAACAAACCGTGGCGGAAACGTCGGGGAGTGTTGTAACAGAATTATTGTTTCACAACCATGGTAACCAAATGTTTTGTTTTATTGAATTATTATGTAATGTACATTGTCTTTAAATAAAAACAAACTAACTACATATTGTTATGACTGTTTTTAAGTCACTAAGGCCTCGTCCAGGTCCTATGTGACACAAACTTCCTAGCAAGCAACATCAAGCAATATCACCTGAAACATATGTAAAAAGTAAAGTCAGCAAAGAAATTGCTGGCGAGTACATAGGTTTTGTGGGAGTATTGGATTCATGGCTCGTTTATATGTTGCAGTACCTCGTTAGACTACAAGAGTCAAAAATACAAACCTCATTTTGAAAAGTGTGTTGCAACATAATTAACCAACTCAAATCGAACTGGTTATAGTTTATAAAATCTCGTAGCCATGAGTCTTAACCCAAAAACATTTGTTTTAGTAAATTAATTTGGAAATATCTCGTAAAAGTTCGTTAATAAAACTCGTATGGTTTATATCGTTTCGAAAACCTCGTTGTGTGATATCGTTTCAAATCGTTTTCCCAAGTGCACTAAATAATGACACGCAATGTAATATGATAGAATCACTTATATATAAGAAGTACCAGCGGTGTATCTACCATGATTCTATCATACTACACCCATCCCATTATTTAATCACTACCCAAAGCCAATCGTTTAATTCGTTTATCTCGTTTCAAATCGTGTATCTCGTTCCAAATCGTTTAACTCGACCCAAAAATCGTATTCGTTTTAATAGTGAAAAATACTTTTGGTCGTCTCGTTAACAACATTCAAACCTTCGTGACTCGTTTAACTCGTTTCTCGTTTCGTATTAACAAACCACCAAAGGGTAAGTTAACAATCATCAGGTTCGGTCGTTACCTACATAACCCCCACACATAACCATGGGTGTAGTCTGATAACGGGATTTGTCAGATCCTATGGTACCATAACCTAATACTGGTCGGCTTGATCAGAGCTAATGAATGTCATTCGTTATGTAATTACAACCAACAAGTCTTGTTCACCTTATTGAAATCGTTATTAGTTTTGTATAAACCATCTTAATCGTTTTAGAAATCATCGTTTAAACCTTGAAAATCGTTTTGTACATATGATTCACCCCAAAACAATTGAAAACAGTAAAATAGGGGAACTATGTACTCACTTGAGATTGTAGGGTATCCTTGATTTTGTGAACTATCGATGCACGGGCAATCAAGGAATCAAGTGGTACCTAGTATCAGATTGCTAGATAAATAAATCGACACCTAAATCGGGAGATAGGATAGAATGAGGTTCTATAAATCAAATGAGTAATTAAACTCATGTGGTATGATTTAATAGTCCCATCATTCTGATTGAAAGGCCTACCTAAGTGCTTTTGACCCGTTTCGACACATTATGGTAACATAAGCTACTATAAGGCGTCGTTAGCGTATAACTATGTTCGGACGGTAATCTATGTGCTATGCCAAGTCTTACATGCCCAATTATCCCTAAACATGTTACTAAATCAGATTACAAGTCAAAAATATGTTCACATAGTCAAATTACGGATTCTAGCTTCAAAAGGGCATTTTGGTCATTTCCTATGGGCATACAAGCTAACTAGCAAATGACTAACCGATCCTACGTGATCATAAGGTATAACCTCAGTGGTTATTCCCTATGTAATTATGATCACTAACTAAGCTTGGTCGGATCCAAAGATCGACCAAACGGGTCGGGTTCGGAAGTATAAGCGGTTGTTTAGTCCGCTTATCTTACGACCCTAAACAAGCACAAACTAATAGTGCCGAGTTAGACATGTCAAAACATGTCTAACCTACTGATTTGGTATCAAAACAAAGTGTTTTGATACCCTAAAGTAGTTCCGAGGCAAAATGCGTGCTCAAACGCATTTTGACCGAAACTTTGACTCGACACTAGAACTAGCTAACGTGGTAATCAACGGCTATAATCACGAAGGATTATAAATATCGTGATTACAATCACGTTTCAAAGTTCAATTGAACTTTGACTTGACCAATTGATGGTCAAAACCGAAAGTCAAACTGTTGGTCAAACTGTTTGACTTTCTGCTTAAACATAAAGAACAAGCATGAAAGAAGACTTACAATAGTCCTTGCTATCTTTTCTACAAAGAAGACAAGTCCCAAATCAGTTGAGAGAGCTCCAAAGTAGATAAGAAGGGAGGAAATGAGGAATGAGCAAATGAAACAATGGAGGGCCTTGCTATTTATAGTTGATGCAACTCAACAAGATCACTACACATGTATTGTGTAGCCTCCAAGCAATAATCTCATCCATACACTTGTTAGGAGCAGGTGCAAAGCCTTGGAGAGGTGGTAACTTGGTTACCACACAAAGAAATTGCAAGATTGGCCCCTGAATTTACAAACTGTTGCTGAAAACACACTTTCTGCCCAGATGTGATGCTCGCGTAGCGCGACGGCATAGGCAGGAGGTGCTCGCGCTACGCTACCATGTGTCTGATTCAGCAAAGTTTCAAAAATGGCAGAAATGGTCCCTGCACGTGTTTAAAGCCTTTTTCGATGCGTTTAAACCCCGTTATCCTCATTTCAAGGCTCTAAAATGAAGTTAAAGCACAGGGGACTCAAAACATGCTCAAAAATATCTCGGATGTCGGTTCGTTTGGTCGTACGATCGCGTTGTTCGGTTAATTACGACGGAAGTCGTAACGAACGCAAAATCGATCCAAATTAAGCGACGAATGGAATTTTTGCATGGCGATCACTAAAATAAAAATATTTTAGTGTGTACAAAAATTTTGGATGTCCAGATGTGTCCAGAACGTAAGATATGCGCGAAAATGCAAACTTACGTCGTTTTTGACACTTTTAGTCCCTGAAAGATCATATAAGCATGTTTTCGCACACCGAACCACTCAAAGCTTGTTTCTAAGCTATGATTAGGTTATATATGGTATGTTTAACTTATGATCAAGTTCTGGACTGTTCGACACCATACGAATCGGTATAGTTTCGCAGTTTGACACAAATAGTCCCTGCGATTGAACAAACTTGTTTTCGACACACCAAACCATCCAAAACTTATTTCTAAGTTATGTGAAGGTTATTTAAGGTATGTTAAGCCTATTTCACTATTCTGGAGTGTTTGTCGCATTAAACTGACTGCGTTTACACACCAGTTTGCGTATAACTTTCCAGAAAGCGATTTAGAGCTTGAAATCGAACGAGAATTGATATGTGCAAACGATACACATATTTATAAAATTTTCCAAATATGAAATACAATATTTCATTGTTTTGGTATTTGTTCGATGGTCTTGGAGGCACAAATGTCACAGTCTCCCCTACTTCAGGAAATTTCGTCCCGAAATTTAATCAGAGGAAACTTGTGAGAGCTCGAAACATGAAGTCGGAAAGATAAGACAATACTGGTTGGGTTCTGAACTTCTAGTAACTTTAATAACATTATGCTTGCAGTGTAAGAGGGACACTTATATACAAGTATATGAAGTGTCATTGGTGCGTCCACCGTACCTCCATTACATCGTTCACATTCCGTCATTGTTGCCACTATCAGTTCTTACACATGATAAATCTTACTGTGGTTTCCGTGCACTGAATTTCATATTTATGTACGCGTCCATAATTACGTAATTCCTTGCATAGTCCCCGTAGTGTATTTGATAATGTGTAGGGAAGAACCAAATGAACGAACCTGTGATGAGCGTGACTAGACCATCATTGAGTCCTGTAGATCAATAAATGATCTTTTAGAACAGACTACCTAGAAGTCTTTCCAGCTATATCACATGTCATTCCTGACCAGATGTTGAATCAATCTTTAACTAGACCACTCAAGGGGTCTTTTTCGAAATATGAAATGGCACTTATATAATCCAAGGGTCTTAACTACCACGTAGAAGCCCATTAAGGATTTAAGGTAGTACCTTTGAATATCCTACTATGAATCCATCATATGAAGATATGGGAGATTCTATGAGGATTTTGAAAACAAATCGGATCGCACAAAACACAAAGGAGAACACATAAACACATAATCACAAAATCGCATAATTGATTAATTCGACCTTTAATTTGTTATCTTTGGACCAGGGTATTTAAAGTACGCCAGGAATCCAATCCGTGGATTTCATTTGGCACTTTAAATATTTCCAAGAGTCTAACCATGAAGATAGGAAGATCTTAATAGGAATTCGGTTCTTGATGGTAAGCTTATCAAGCTTACGATAATAGATACACATACAAAAAGATCCATCTTTCCTTTTCACAAAGAGGGCAGGAGCTCCCCAAGGTGAAAAAGCTCGGACAGATGAATCCTTTTCTCAAATAACAATGGGTTTTTTAAAAGAAATGAGCGTTTAAGGTTCTAGGGGAGATCACAAGTGATCATGGGATTGACAGAACTACACGAGCAGTTTGTCTTTGTGTTGACATTACAAGGTTGCATCAAACATTCATACAATTGCAGTAGTTTAATATAAAATCACAAATTTTATTTATATAACAACCGCATTGTCTTTAAATGTTAAAAGATAACAACCAAAAGAAATACAAAATACTAATTGTTTATTACTGCATCATCGATCGCCTCGTTGATGTTAAACACTCGTCCACGAGCGGGATTCACGTTCGCGTTCGGATTTGGGTTAACATTCGCATTCGCATTTACTAATCTCGGGCAATTGTTGCGGAAATGACCCATTTCTCCGCAATTGAAACACGAACCAGGTGGGAATCTCGCAGCATTCCCTTGAGCTTGTGCTGGAACCTGGGCAGCCTGATTTTGACCAAAACGACAAGTATTGGCCAAATCCCAAGCCTACCACACGTAGCACACTGTTTACAGGGCTGTTGGGCAACATGGTGACCATTACATCGAGTGCAGTGAGGTGCGGTACCAGCATATGCTTTCTTTGCAGGAGGTTGATTCGGTGGGTTCTGAGCGGTTTGATTGGTGACAGCAAAGTTTTGGGAAGCCTTGCGCTTCTTTGACTTATTTGATGCCTCATCCTGCTTCTCACCCTTACCCTTTTCAGAATCGGTTGACTTCTTTTTATCTCCCTTGCGGGTGAGTTTACCCTTCCTGACTTGAGATTCAGTCAGGGTGGCAGACAACTCGATCGCTTATCGAACGGTAGTAGGATTAACGTCAGTCAGGATGTCCTGAATGGAGTCGGGTAAACCATCGATATACCTCTCAATTGCCTTATCCAACGGGGTAACCATCGTGGGACACAACAAACTAAGCTCCTCAAATCGATCCGTATAAGCACGGTGTTCTCCCCCGATTTGTTTCAAATCGTCAAATTCTCGTTCCAACACTCGAATCTCGTGACGGGGACAGAACTCTCTCATCATGAGAGCTCGGAGCTCTTCCCAAGTTTGTGCTAGTGCCACTTCGGCACCCCTATCACGCATCACTCCGTTCCACCATGTAAGAGCTCGCTTCTCGAACACACTTGAAGCAAACTCAACTTTGCGCGCATTCGGACATTGCACATGTCTGAATGTGCTCTCGATACTCTCAAACCATTGCAGAAGTGCGGTTGATCCTTGTGACCCAGAAAACTTAAGCGGCTTCGCAGAATTGAAATTTTTAAAATTACATGGTGCATTGTTGTTGTTATTATTGTTATTGTATAGTTCGTGGATTTGGGTCACAATGCCTGGAAGCACAGCAGCCATTTGTTGAGAGACAAGGGCTGCGAGTTCCTCAGCAGTATAAGTTCGAGCATCGGTTTGAGTATTGCGTCGTGGAGGCATTGTCTAAAAAGGAAACATGGGAAACGCGTGAGGTTGACAATTGGAGGAACAAAAGAGGTATTGAAAATATCGACACCACACAAGGAAGGCGATCATTTGTTCGTTACCTTGAACAAACAAACGACACGCAGTGACAAATCAAAGTAAATAGGTCAAAATAATGTATCGCGAAGACATGCTCGCCTATAAGTGAACACTCACCCCAAGAGTTCCCAGGTAAGAGTGACTGGTCCGATAATGCGGATTTGTACGAACACTCTAGCCTTAGACAGAAAACTCAGGGTACAGGCATTCACTCTTCCAGTTTGCACGTGTTCACATTATTTAGACTCAAACTTTGACGAGATTTTGAAAACTCGAAAGGCACAAAGCCAAAGATGAATCAGACTGGAAGGGTTCAAAACCTAGTAATCAATCATCTAAGGATAGATGATTAATTTTCGAAGCGGATTCGTTATTGTGTTCTCGTTGTGGTTATCACCTAAGGATAGGTGACGGTATTGTTTTAAAATCTAAACACAAGTAAACTTGTGTTAGGGTCCTAAAGTTATAGTCTAGGTCAAAGCATTACTAATAACCTAATTCCCTATAACCATTGGCTCTGATACCAACTTTTCTGTCACACCCCGACCACGTTAAAACAACAAACCGTGGCGGAAACGTCGGGGAGTGTTGTAACAGAATTATTGTTTCACAACCATGGTAACCAAATGTTTTGTTTTATTGAATTATTATGTAATGTACATTGTCTTTAAATCAAAACAAACTAACTACATATTGTTATGACTGTTTTTAAGTCACTAAGGCCTCGTCCAGGTCCTATGTGACACAAACTTCCTAGCAAGCAACATCAAGCAATATCACCTGAAACATATGTAAAAAGTAAAGTCAGCAAAGAAATTGCTGGCGAGTACATAGGTTTTGTGGGAGTATTGGATTCATGGCTCGTTTATATGTTGCAGTACCTACAAACCTCATTTTGAAAAGTGTGTTGCAACATAATTAACCAACTCAAATCGAACTGGTTATAGTTTATAAAATCTCGTAGCCATGAGTCTTAACCCAAAAACATTTGTTTTAGTAAATTAATTTGGAAATATCTCGTAAAAGTTCGTTAATAAAACTCGTATGGTTTATATCGTTTCGAAAACCTCGTTGTGTGATATCGTTTCAAATCGTTTTCCCAAGTGCACTAAATAATGACACGCAATGTAATATGATAGAATCACTTATATATAAGAAGTACCAGCGGTGTATCTACCATGATTCTATCATACTACACCCATCCCATTATTTAATCACTACCCAAAGCCAATCGTTTAATTCGTTTATCTCGTTTCAAATCGTGTATCTCGTTTCAAATCGTTTAACTCGACCCAAAAATCGTATTCGTTTTAATAGTGAAAAATACTTTTGGTCGTCTCGTTAACAACATTCAAACCTTCGTGACTCGTTTAACTCGTTTCTCGTTTCGTATTAACAAACCACCAAAGGGTAAGTTAACAATCATCAGGTTCGGTCGTTACCTACATAACCCCCACACATAACCATGGGTGTAGTCTGATAACGGGATTTGTCAGATCCTATGGTACCATAACCTAATACTGGTCGGCTTGATCAGAGCTAATGAATGTCATTCGTTATGTAATTACAACCAACAAGTCTTGTTCACCTTATTGAAATCGTTATTAGTTTTGTATAAACCATCTTAATCGTTTTAGAAATCATCGTTTAAACCTTGAAAATCGTTTTGTACATATGATTCACCCCAAAACAATTGAAAACAGTAAAATAGGGGAACTATGTACTCACTTGAGATTGTAGGGTATCCTTGATTTTGTGAACTATCGATGCACGGGCAATCAAGGAATCAAGTGGTACCTAGTATCGGATTGCTAGATAAATAAATCGACACCTAAATCGGGAGATAGGATAGAATGAGGTTCTATAAATCAAATGAGTAATTAAACTCATGTGGTATGATTTAATAGTCCCATCATTCTGATTGAAAGGCCTACCTAAGTGCTTTTGACCCGTTTCGACACATTATGGTAACATAAGCTACTATAAGGCGTCGTTAGCGTATAACTATGTTCGGACGGTAATCTATGTGCTATGCCAAGTCTTACATGCCCAATTATCCCTAAACATGTTACTAAATCAGATTACAAGTCAAAAATATGTTCACATAGTCAAATTACGGATTCTAGCTTCAAAAGGGCATTTTGGTCATTTCCTATGGGCATACAAGCTAACTAGCAAATGACTAACCGATCCTACGTGATCATAAGGTATAACCTCAGTGGTTATTCCCTATGTAATTATGATCACTAACTAAGCTTGGTCGGATCCAAAGATCGACCAAACGGGTCGGGTTCGGAAGTATAAGCGGTTGTTTAGTCCGCTTATCTTACGACCCTAAACAAGCACAAACTAATAGTGCCGAGTTAGACATGTCAAAACATGTCTAACCTACTGATTTGGTATCAAAACAAAGTGTTTTGATACCCTAAAGTAGTTCCGAGGCAAAATGCGTGCTCAAACGCATTTTGACCGAAACTTTGACTTGACACTAGAACTAGCTAACGTGGTAATCAACGGCTATAATCACGAAGGATTATAAATATCGTGATTACAATCACGTTTCAAAGTTCAATTGAACTTTGACTTGACCAATTGATGGTCAAAACCGAAAGTCAAACTGTTGGTCAAACTGTTTGACTTTCTGCTTAAACATAAAGAACAAGCATGAAAGAAGACTTACAATAGTCCTTGCTATCTTTTCTACAAAGAAGACAAGTCCCAAATCAGTTGAGAGAGCTCCAAAGTAGATAAGAAGGGAGGAAATGAGGAATGAGCAAATGAAACAATGGAGGGCCTTGCTATTTATAGTTGATGCAACTCAACAAGATCACTACACATGTATTGTGTAGCCTCCAAGCAATAATCTCATCCATACACTTGTTAGGAGCAGGTGCAAAGCCTTGGAGAGGTGGTAACTTGGTTACCACACAAAGAAATTGCAAGATTGGCCCCTGAATTTACAAACTGTTGCTGAAAACACACTTTCTGCCCAGATGTGATGCTCGCGTAGCGCGACGGCATAGGCAGGAGGTGCTCGCGCTACGCTACCATGTGTCTGATTCAGCAAAGTTTCAAAAATGGCAGAAATGGTCCCTGCACGTGTTTAAAGCCTTTTTCGATGCGTTTAAACCCCATTATCCTCATTTCAAGGCTCTAAAATGAAGTTAAAGCATAGGGGACTCAAAACATGCTCAAAAATATCTCGGATGTCGGTTCGTTTGGTCGTACGATCGCGTTGTTCGGTTAATTACGACGGAAGTCGTAAAGAACGCAAAATCGATCCAAATTAAGCGACGAATGGAATTTTTGCATGGCGATCACTAAAATAAAAATATTTTAGTGTGTACAAAAATTTTGGATGTCCAGATGTGTCCAGAACGTAAGATATGCGCGAAAATGCAAACTTACGTCGTTTTTGACACTTTTAGTCCCTGAAAGATCATATAAGCATGTTTTCGCACACCGAACCTGTGACAACCCGTATGTCTAAGGTGAGCATCGCTTTAATTTCACAAATCCTTAATGTGTGTGTTTACGTTAAACTAATTGTTTATGCATTATAGGATAATTAAGTGTGTGTGTGTGTTTTCGCGAAACCACTAAACATTTCTAAGTGTCGCGTGTCTAAGCGGGATAGCTAACTTAACGAACCGCAAACTCACTTAACCTTCACACGGGTGGGCCTGCGGCTACACACCGTTTACCGAATCTAGGACTCACGTAGTTAGGGGCCTCACCTGATCCAATACACATCCATTATATCACTCACAGATTGGGCCAGCCATCTTGGGTTCAACAAATGGTTACTTGTCGTTTTCTTTATATTGCCACAAGCCCAAATCGAACCACCTGCCTTACCTATTAATTACGAATGATTAGCAACTTCTTTTTGCAAAACCCTAGTCTTCCCAAAACCAATCATTGACGGCATCAGATATCATTCAAGCACCATTCTTCCTGGCCGAATCCTTCTTGGTTAGTAGGTTCTTATAATTATATTATTTCTTAGTGATTGTCCTTGCTTATGTGTGAACTCGGTTATCGGATTGGTGTGTGCGTGTAATGTCCACGTGAATGTTTATGCAAACAATTGATTAGAATGATAATAAGATAATGTTTATGCAAACACATAGATGCTTATGATGTCAGATTGGTGTGCATGATGTAGAGTACTGAATATGGTTGGAATATTACTTGCTATTATTGAAAAGAATGGATAATAGGTTAACATCATGGCTAGAGATAGGTTGTAAGAATAGGGTCCATGGCTACTAAAAAGTTCACATGCAATTTACATCATAAATTGTGTAGTAATCGAAAAGCACATGGGAGGAGATGACATCACTTGCATATTGACTTTATTTGATGCTTTTGACTATGTGCATGTGATGTAGATTACCTAGGATCTTTGGATGTGATTGGAGTCACATGTCAGATGGGGTATCACATGGGATAAGTTGAATAAATGAATAATTGAATGATATTATAAGTAAACAATTCTAAGTGGACCTCACACATGCTAAACATGATTCGGCCGATGACATTTTGAATAAAAATATTTATTATGTGGAGGCTGAAACAAGTGGGTAAATGAATTACACCTGATTGCTGGTAGGCCGGCCGGGTTTGGGAAAAACGGGGAGAATAATAATATTAGGCCGGGTCGCAAAAAGGGGTAAAGTAGTTGTTGGGCCAGGATTTCGGGGGCTTCGTGGTGAAGGGTGTCTTCTATCGGTTGGGCTACACCTGCCAGCGAAAGGCGTTATACATGGGAAATTAATCATGAGCTGGATTGCGTGATTAATTTTAACCAATCTGGGTTCGGCCGACTTTGAGGAGACACCTTGTGAGTGAATAGGGGTGATGAGATGTGATCATTAGTAACTATCATAAGAACTTTAAATAATGTTGTGGTATCAAATGGGTTGTGATAGAGTCTGATATGTTTGATTGCATGACTTCATGATAATAATCAGTTTGACATACTACCTGTTTGCTTATGGTGACACGATTGATTTCTTGAAAAGCAAAATGGACCATGTAACGCATACCTGGATGTGACATGAACTTGTGCTGTAAATGTACTATGACCAGGGGGATTAATAATGACATACGAGACATGATATGTTGGTAGTTCATTTCTTTAGCAATACGTGGAATTTAGTATGCGAACTGTGAATACATGAAACTGACTATTTCTGGTAACCACAATAGGGTTTGACTGATCATTGTGTGAAACGCGTAATTGAGTCTACCGAGCAAAACAAAGGTGAGTTCACTACATTCGAGCATGCGTCCCAGTGGTTGGGGACAGTCAGTGGGTATTCCATGGGGGGAATGAGTCTTTGGGTAAAAACGAGTATATTGGTTAATATTCTCACCTATCATCATTTGTAAGTCCCTCATCGGGTATTAGTTAGTAGCGCTACTTAGGTTTGGCACCCTCACCCCGTGCCTGTAGAGGACGGAGGTGAACTAATGACCCAGTCTGGCCCAGTACTAGATAGGAGTACGTGGGAAGGGCAGTCGTGTATTTCAGGAGCCGTCATTGTTCGGAATTGAGATATTAACAATATTACTTGCATTGGTTATTGAACGGTTTTACACACAACGGGTAACAAACATTTTCTAAAACTGTGAACTCGCCAGCTTTGTCTGATACACGTGTTACATGCTCGCAGGTCGTTAGGTATCTTGGAATTGGGAAGCTTGCTATCTGGGAGTGCTGGAGTGGTCATGGATCGAGACCCTTGGATTAAATTACATTGGATACATTGGTTTTAGGCGTTATTATGAAACAATTGCTAAACAACTTATTACATGCTTCCGCTACACAACTTTTGAGAATTAATATTATGTTGACAACTTATTTTGGTAAAATAATGTCATGACTTATTTAAATATTTATCATTGGTTCAATATGATTGGTGGCTCGAACTCTGATGCGTAACACACCTCGCGGGGTTTCCGCAGGTGGAATTTTGGGGGTGTTACAGTTGGTATCAGAGCCACTGGTTATAGTGAACTAGGTTTTAAAACGTTTTGTAAAACCAGACTATAACCGAACAACTTCGAACCTCGATCATGACACTCAGCTCCAGATTGCAAGGTTCGTTTCTCTCTCACTTTATACATTACTTGCTTAGCAGTCACACACTCTCAACGTATATGAACTGAAACAATTAGCACCATAGTGACTTGATAGCGTGACACCACACATCGACTCATGTGAACCATAGACCTGTAATATCATCTGTTGTGTTGTTTGAACGGGGGAAACTTCGAACGCAAGCTAAGAGGCTCTGAGATGAACATGCAAATCGCCTTATTATTATGGGTGCACACTTAATAATAACGCGGGGTGCATGCAAGTCCCAGTGAGTCTTATCGAGCGTGAGGAGGGTTCTGCCCTACTATGTGTGAGCCTGGTAGTACGTAAATATCAGTATGATACTTGACTCTCATCTCGTTTCGACTTCTAAATCGGTTTATTCCAAACTATAGAAACATGAGTGAACGAGGACACCAACGTGGTAACATCACCATGACTCAGGCTGAGTTGACTGACCTAATCAACACCCGCGTGGCTGAGGCTTTAGCAGTTTATCAAGTTGGTACGGAATGTACCAAGTATTCTTACCCTTATATTGTGTACACGAACTTTTCACTTCTCACCGAACTTTTACGAATCTCGAGGTCAACCAACATTACCTGAACACTCATCAGAACGCCTAGCAAACTGTGTAGGATGTTAGGTGCTTGTACGAACGTCCCTGAGATGGACGTGGTAGCGTCGAATGAATGGTTATTACCTTCTTCACTTATCTTCATTTGAACCTAACATACTAACGCCCTAAATCTCGAAGTGCGATCACTCTTGCAACACTCTTGAAACACACTGGGGATAATTCGAATCGCTTGCTGGAATGATGAACAAAAGGGTGAGTGTAGTATCCTACCGACGTCAGCATTTGGATGACCCCGATTACCAGCAACGAACACCAGCGAACTGACTTCAATCTAAGTTTTAACTCTGGTCAGTGACTCGTGGGAGTCAACTGTTACAAACCAATCTGAACTTTAGCAGTGATAACAGATTTTAGTGTGGAATGTGTAACTTCCAGCACCACGAGTAGCACCTTGGAACTCGGCACGAAGTGTGAAAAGAGGAACATTGTGGTGAAAGAACGTGGCGATCGGCTTCAAGCACCAACCTTAGAGCAACAGTATTCGTGACAACCAGGTACTTGTAATAGTAGCCTACTGTATGGAAATGAAGGTGCTTTCGGCATGTATTGGACGTTGATAATTCAAAAACGACCACAACCACGAGAGCGATGTCAATACGGGAGGAACCCGCGTGACTGTAACAATTGCACCGGCAGTGGTGCTCACGGAAAGGAAATTAGAATTGATGTGAGCAACGATAAGACAATAACAACATGGTGGTTTGGTTGGGTAGTAAATCGCTTCTCCCTAATTCTGTTTAACCCCGATGATTCGCAAAACCAAACATGTTATGGAACTGGCTGATGGCAAGTCAACTGCGACCGCACATGTTAGTTGGGACGCAAACTCGACCCTACGAGAGACAGGCATTCGACACCGGTCTCACCCCTACTATCCTTGGTGATTACGATGCAGTAGTCAGTGATGGTTCATTAACTAAATAAATCGCTCAGACGCACCCTGTGAGAAGAAATTTAGCGTCACCCTATGCATTGAAGTACCAGAGTGGTGAGAAGGGTAGCATCATGTCAGTAATGACAGCCCCGAAAGCGTCTATGAAAGGATGACCTCGCTGTAATAGCAACTAACCCTAATGATCAGGCTAATTGCGATGGGATTGAGGATCTATCGATTGTTGTGACCCATCTCAATGTGCAACTAGATGAACTTTCAGACCTATTACCACAACTATTAGTTGGAAACACAATGATCTCACGATTAAAGGAAGCTCCGAACACTCGTACTCTATTCGCCCTGCACCGGGAGGGTTGCAATAACTGTATAAGCTACCTCGAGAACCGTTGGACAGTAGTTTTGGCAGACCTAGTTTTCGCTTGGGAAATCCCATTTATATCCGTGGAGATAAAGCATTTCGTGTGCACACTGATTATCGAGAACTCAACAGAGTGGCCACCAGGGACCGTTTGCCCGACCATGTATTGGCAAACTTATCGACGAGTTGCGAGAGTCAAGCTTCCATTCGAGGATTGGCTAACGAATGAACCATCATTAGACGGAAGTCCAATAGAATAATGCTTTTATAGCAGCACATCAAACACAATACGGCCAGCGCGGCTTCGTGCACCATGACCATTGAGGTAATCAACACACCAGCAGCTCATGGACCACAAGAATCGATCGTCTTTATTGATGACGTTTTGGGTCATTTCCTGGGGGAAGGGACATCATGGACGACATCCGTAGCTTATCTCAGAGCTCCTGAGGGAGGAGTCATTACATGTGAAGTCTGGTTGAATGTAACATCTAGATTTGAGGAATGTATTTTAATCATGTAAACAACGAAGTGGGAATACGTGTGGATCGTGCTAGGATTCATTTTGTGAGGAACTGATTTGGCACCCAAGACCCCTTCGAGGGTACAACCATTTCTTGGTTTCAGTGTATGCTGTTGTAGGTTCATCGCATGACTTGCAAATATCGCGAAGCTTAACTTCCTTAAGCGCAGCAGAGTGTTGTGTTCGTGAGAGACAGAACAGGAGAACGTCTTTTCGCCTTTCTAATTCCGATGCTTCAACGTACTCAGAATCGTCTTTGCCTAAGGGTGCAAGTGATCTAGTGGTATACCACGAATGTTCGAATCAGAGTTCCGGTTACACGCCAATGCAATACGAAGACGTGACGACTTACGTAATGGAGTTACGAAGAAGAACAGCATGACACACACAACCGGTGGTAGGGATCGTGGTCTCTGGATTCACTTGGAGGCATTACTTGGGCGGTACCGAACGCGTTACTTAGACCGATCACAAGGGCCTCCCGTGTACCCTGGCCACGAAAGAAGCTTTATCAGTGATAAGAACGCTGGATGGAATTCTTGGATGATTACGACCGTGAGACCTGAACGTACATGACTTTGCAGTTCGCTACCCACCCTAACCCACCTGACCAGACTCACCTTGTTCGAAGTTAAGACCTGATGGAGGAGAATTCACAAGCTGGGTTCATGCAAGCCATGGAGAAGCAACTATTGGCAAGGCGGACGCTATTCGCTATCTCATGGAACAAATGTGGATCCCACTATGCAGCAACCGTATGGAACTCATACTGAGCGAAGTACACCGACTCCGATGTTCCAGTAGTTTGGACTTGATAGGAGATAGTAGGATTTTAAGTCCCGTATGGATAACCGGGCAAGAAGGCCCCATAGCACTACATATGAACGATGTTGGACATGTGCGAAGGTCAGGGTGGAACACCGGAAACCTACTTGTTTGAACAGTAACCAGAAACACCCATATGGAAACGAAAACGAACACCATGAATTTGTCATTGGTTTACTTAAAACGCAGAACGGAACCGATATCACCTGGTGATCGTCAATTGTCTCACGAAACCAGCACACTCTCTTGCAATCAAGAAAACTAGCGGGTCTTCACAAGCTGTGGATGTTCTTCTGAGAGAGGCGGTCTCAGGCATGAGGTGCCAACTTCTGTTACTTCTGATATTGGAGCTATACCTGATTTATGACAGGCAATACACGATATCCTCGGCTTACGTCTAGGCATGGATATCTCGTATCACCGTGGGGCAAACGATCAGAGTAAACGAACCATCCTTGCACCCGAGGACATGCTGTGAGCATGTGTATGGCTAACTTTAGTAGAACTGGAGACGCTTATCCTTGGGTGAGTTCTACAGCAGCAGTTACCGTATTAGTATGCATATAGCCTTGGTTGAGGCATCGCTGGGACAGTAACGCTAATCTCCTTATTGAATTAAGGTGGGTGATAACCTAATCGCAGAACCAGGATTTGAGCTCAAAACTCTTGAAGATTGTTAGATCGGAAATTGTTTGATGGCAACGCGTAACTGCTAGGAAAACTGATAAGCTTAAGAAACTCTGGGAGTCCGTTGTCATAATCGAAAGTGTCACCCTAGGAGGGTGCGGTACGCTATAGTAAACATTCGAATTACTAGGATGAAACGGTGACATGGCTCACAAACTCGGAGTAATTGATGGAGTGGGATGACTGTCGTAATGATATGTATACCATGGATGTGAGACTGTGTTGTCCGATGAAAACCCTTATGATACCCTGGTCGAAATATGAGGTCATCGGAACAGTTGTATTTATCAGGGAACCTATCGAAAACACGGACTAAGGAGTCAAGGTTCGCTAGCATAAGTCGTATGACAATTGTGAGGACTTGTTAAACCTCAATACGTGGACTGGAGTTCACATAGGAACGTAAGGATCTGTCTAAACTTTAATATCCTCAATGGTTCAAAGGGTTGAAACAACTGTTGTTATCACTGGCGAATTTCGGGACGAAATTCCTTTCAAGTTGGGGATGATGTGACACCCGACTGATTTCACAACTCTGTTTCTACAATTTCGTTTACGTAGGTAGTGTCTGTGTAGTTATCTGAATGATTTGGTAATTGCGTGTAATGCTTGATTATTAGGTGTGTGGTGTTGCATATAGTTTAATTTGATTTTCATCATTTCAATCCCTTGCTTTGCTTATCAAATTTCGGGACGAAATTTCCTTCAAGTTGGGGATGATGTGACAACCCGTATGTCTAAGGTGAGCATCGCTTTAATTTCACAAATCCTTAATGTGTGTGTTTACGTTAAACTAATTGTTTATGCATTATAGGATAATTAAGTGTGTGTGTGTGTTTTCGCGAAACCACTAAACATTTCTAAGTGTCGCGTGTCTAAGCGGGATAGCTAACTTAACGAACCGCAAACTCACTTAACCTTCACACGGGTGGGCCTGCGGCTACACACCGTTTACCGAATCTAGGACTCACGTAGTTAGGGGCCTCACCTGATCCAATACACATCCATTATATCACTCACAGATTGGGCCAGCCATCTTGGGTTCAACAAATGGTTACTTGTCGTTTTCTTTATATTGCCACAAGCCCAAATCGAACCACCTGCCTTACCTATTAATTACGAATGATTAGCAACTTCTTTTTGCAAAACCCTAGTCTTCCCAAAACCAATCATTGACGGCAGCAGATATCATTCAAGCACCATTCTTCCTGGCCGAATCCTTCTTGGTTAGTAGGTTCTTATAATTATATTATTTCTTAGTGATTGTCCTTGCTTATGTGTGAACTCGGTTATCGGATTGGTGTGTGCGTGTAATGTCCACGTGAATGTTTATGCAAACAATTGATTAGAATGATAATAAGATAATGTTTATGCAAACACATAGATGCTTATGATGTCAGATTGGTGTGCATGATGTAGAGTACTGAATATGGTTGGAATATTACTTGCTATTATTGAAAAGAATGGATAGTAGGTTAACATCATGGCTAGAGATAGGTTGTAAGAATAGGGTCCATGGCTACTAAAAAGTTCACATGCAATTTACATCATAAATTGTGTAGTAATCGAAAAGCACATGGGAGGAGATGACATCACTTGCATATTGACTTTATTTGATGCTTTTGACTATGTGCATGTGATGTAGATTACCTAGGATCTTTAGATGTGATTGGAGTCACATGTCAGATGGGGTATCACATGGGATAAGTTGAATAAATGAATAATTGAATGATATTATAAGTAAACAATTCTAAGTGGACCTCACACATGCTAAACATGATTCGGCCGATGACATTTTGAATAAAAATATTTATTATGTGGAGGCTGAAACAAGTGGGTAAATGAATTACACCTGATTGCTGGTAGGCCGGCCGGGTTTGGGAAAAACGGGGAGAATAATAATATTAGGCCGGGTCGCAAAAAGGGGTAAAGTAGTTGTTGGGCCAGGATTTCGGGGGCTTCGTGGTGAAGGGTGTCTTCTATCGGTTGGGCTACACCTGCCAGCGAAAGGCGTTATACATGGGAAATTAATCATGAGCTGGATTGCGTGATTAATTTTAACCAATCTGGGTTCGGCCGACTTTGAGGAGACACCTTGTGAGTGAATAGGGGTGATGAGATGTGATCATTAGTAACTATCATAAGAACTTTAAATAATGTTGTGGTATCAAATGGGTTGTGATAGAGTCTGATATGTTTGATTGCATGACTTCATGATAATAATCAGTTTGACATACTACCTGTTTGCTTATGGTGACACGATTGATTTCTTGAAAAGCAAAATGGACCATGTAACGCATACCTGGATGTGACATGAACTTGTGCTGTAAATGTACTATGACCAGGGGGATTAATAATGACATACGAGACATGATATGTTGGTAGTTCATTTCTTTAGCAATACGTGGAATTTAGTATGCGAACTGTGAATACATGAAACTGACTATTTCTGGTAACCACAATAGGGTTTGACTGATCATTGTGTGAAACGCGTAATTGAGTCTACCGAGCAAAACAAAGGTGAGTTCACTACATTCGAGCATGCGTCCCAGTGGTTGGGGACAGTCAGTGGGTATTCCATGGGGGGAATGAGTCTTTGGGTAAAAACGAGTATATTGGTTAATATTCTCACCTATCATCATTTGTAAGTCCCTCATCGGGTATTAGTTAGTAGCGCTACTTAGGTTTGGCACCCTCACCCCGTGCCTGTAGAGGACGGAGGTGAACTAATGACCCAGTCTGGCCCAGTACTAGATAGGAGTACGTGGGAAGGGCAGTCGTGTATTTCAGGAGCCGTCATTGTTCGGAATTAAGATATTAACAATATTACTTGCATTGGTTATTGAACGGTTTTACACACAACGGGTAACAAACATTTTCTAAAACTGTGAACTCGCCAGCTTTGTCTGATACACGTGTTACATGCTCGCAGGTCGTTAGGTATCTTGGAATTGGGAAGCTTGCTATCTGGGAGTGCTGGAGTGGTCATGGATCGAGACCCTTGGATTAAATTACATTGGATACATTGGTTTTAGGCGTTATTATGAAACAATTGCTAAACAACTTATTACATGCTTCCGCTACACAACTTTTGAGAATTAATATTATGTTGACAACTTATTTTGGTAAAATAATGTCATGACTTATTTAAATATTTATCATTGGTTCAATATGATTGGTGGCTCGAACTCTGATGCGTAACACACCTCGCGGGGTTTCCGCAGGTGGAATTTTGGGGGTGTTACAGAACCACTCAAAGCTTGTTTCTAAGCTATGATTAGGTTATATATGGTATGTTTAACTTATGATCAAGTTCTGGACTGTTCGACACCATACGAAACGGTATAGTTTCGCAGTTTGACACAAATAGTCCCTGCGATTGAACAAACTTGTTTTCGACACACCAAACCATCCAAAACTTATTTCTAAGTTATGTGAAGGTTATTTAAGGTATGTTAAGCCTATTTCACTATTCTGGAGTGTTTGTCGCATTAAACTGACTGCGTTTACACACCAGTTTGCGTATAACTTTCCAGAAATCGATTTAGAGCTTGAAATCGAACGAGAATTGATATGTGCAAACGATACACATATTTATAAAATTTTCCAAATATGAAATACAATATTTCATTGTTTTGGTATTTGTTCGATGGTCTTGGAGGCACAGATGTCACAGCCGGTTAGAAGCAACTCTTGCTTCTAATCAAACCAACCAAACACCACCACTCACACCGACTATTGAAACCGATTCGATGGCAAACCACAATTCCAACCAAAACCTCAATCCAAACCAATTTCAATCTCGAGGAACCTTTTATCCCGCCCAAAACGTTCAACCTATACCTCAAGAGCAACCGGGTGGTAACGTCAACGCTAGACCACCCACTCCACCTTTCCGAAACCAAAATCCCAATAACTCTCAACGAACACCCCAACAACAAACCCTTCACCGACAAGCCTCGTTACCCATCAACCTTGATGATCGGAATGTCAATTCCGACCGTAGAGGTAATCGAGATCGCGGCAATCCCGCGAATGAAGACCCATTTTTTAACATCGACGACTTGAGAAATGCAATCCCCGATGATGAGCCTTATAGTGTGCCCAGTTATCAATCGCCGGAACATGTAAGCATTCACACAGAAAATTCGGATGATGGGGGTTACTATGATGATCGAGTGGATGACGATGAAGATTAGGGATACATTAATAGAGGCAATGTCTACAATGCAAGAGAGTTCGAAGATGAAGAGTTTGGCTACCAAAATGCCAATTACGTTGGGGAGGATGATTATGGTTACGGGAATAGAAGGAATGATGGTTACGAAAATAACCGCCAACCACGAAACAACCACCAACGGAACCGGAATGATGGGTTTTACAACAACAACAATGCTAACCCTAACCGGATTCCTCGTTTCGTGGGAGGTGGTCATCAAGGGGGTAACCGAGGTGGAAATCGGAGAGACGATAGAAGAGATGTTGGAAGGGGTGAGAGAAGGGATGAGAGACGAGATGAAAGAAGAAATGATCGAAGAGATGATAGAAGGGATAACCGGAGAATGGATGATCAAGAAGCTAACGGTCCCTATCGTCATCAACAACCTCCACGGGGAGTGAATGATCGTTTTAGGCCGGTGGTCACCGAAAATGATTCACCAATCGTTTGTGAGAGGAGGATGTTTGATTATAAACCACATTACATCAACATACTTCCTCATTTTAATGGAAGGTCTAACGACGAACCGTACACACATTTGGCGGAGTTTTCTTCCATTTGCAACACTATTGGGGGGCATAACTTCGCACTAGAGGAGGTCAAACTTCGCTTGTTCCAATTTTCATTGAAAGACAAAGCGAAGTAATGGTTCCTTACACTTCCGGCCAATAGCATTCGCACATGGGGAGAAATGCAACAAGCTTTTCTGGATGAGTATTATTCAATGGAAAAGACCGACGATGCTCGTGATGAAATTAGGTCTTTTCGCCAATTTTCGGGCAAACCGTTGCATGAAGCCTTCACAAGATTTAGGGAGTTGATGCGAAAGTGCCCACATCATCAAATAGAAAAGTGGGAATTGGTCAAATGCTTTGTACGGGGTTTGGACGACAACACATGGAACCGACTTGAATCAACGAGCAATGGGACCCTTCTAAGCAACCATGAAGATGATGATTGGGAGTTTTTGGAGCGGATGAGCAAACGGTCAAAGGAAAAGGAATCGGCCGACCGAGCCAAAAAGCACCCTACCTCAAGGTCATGGCCCGATCGTGATGCAAGTTCTAAGGATCGGATTGATACGTTGGAGCGAGAATTGGCCCGCATGAAGAAGAAGGAAGTGGGTGCGGTACAATATAGCGTATGTGAAGAATGTGGTGACATCGGTCACCGGACCGAGAATTGTCAAGCCACCGTGGAGGTGAATCAAGTGTATGGGGACCGAAGGCAATATGATATGAACTCTAACGCTTACCACCCCGGGTTGAGGAACCATCCTAACTTTAGGTATGGTAATGCCTCTAACCAAATGAATCCGAATTTCCAATCTGGAAATCAAGGCGGGTATTCGCACCAAACTCGCCAAAGAGGTTACAACCAAGATGGTCACGGGTTGACGAATAATCAAGGAGGTGGTGGTGATTTGAATGCAAAGATGGATGCAATGCTTTCGATGATGCAAGAGTCCAAGAAAGAGAATGAAATTCGGGACAAATCGCATGAAGCATTAGCAAAACAAGTGGGCCAACTTGCGGAGGAAATGGCACAAATGAGGGGGAGCATGGGAAAGCTCCCAAGTGACACCACGGTGAACCCTAAGCATCAAAGTTCAAACACGGGCAATGTGAGGAATGTGCACATTAGCGCGGTAAGTCTTCTTTCAAATGATGAGGTTTGTAGTGGTGTTGAAAGCATTCCACCACAATGCGTTGATGGTATAGTGGGAAATACAAGAGATGAGTTGGAAAGTAAAAATGAACAAGAAACGATTTCACAAATTAAAATTGAAAAAATGAATAAAAATTCTTTTTGTGAAAATTGTTTAAATCAAATTAAACCGATTAATGCATCAAAAGTTGAGGAACGGTACCCACCGAAGGATGAGAGGTGGGAAAATTTTAAACAAGCAAAAATTACTTTACCGTTACTCGATGACATTAAAAAGGTTCCGGCTCATGTGGAATGCTTAAAGGAGTTAAGCATCGAAAAACGGCACAACAAATTACCCGAACCGGTTGATTTGATATCACATGTTAGTGCCGTTCTATCGAGTGCCATTCCACAAAAAGCTCAAGATCCGGGAGATCCTCTTATTCCAATTCAAATTGGAACCTTCAAAATTGAGAGGGCGCTCCTCGATCTTGGAGCTTGTGTGAGCATTTTACCCGGGAGTTTGTATGACCAATACGATTTTGGTCCATTAAAAAAATTTGATACTCCCGTGGTATTGGCCGATCAGACTCCCACGCATCCAAGGGGGATGGTGGAGGATGTGATTGTTAAGGTGGATGATTGCTACTACCCAGTTGACTTTTTGGTAGTAGACTATGTTGGGTGTGTTGAGGATACCCAACCAGTAGTTATCTTGGGTAGACCGTTCTTGGAAACTACTAATGCCATAATAAATTGTGCAACGGGAACGGTAAGCATGAAGTTTGGGGACCGGGAATTAAATTTAAATGTTTTTCCAAATTTCACTAACCCGCTCGGTGAGGATAAATGTCCTAAAAAGGACATGAATCCAAACAAAAAGGTGTGTGCTATGGTTGGTAGGTTTGAAGAAACAAGGAAGAAAACAGTCAAGAAAAAGAAGGCGAAAAAGTCACCTCTAGAAAAGAAGAAGGAAGATGAGGTGAGGAAATTTGGACCGTTTGGCAATAAATGGTATGAATCACCGGTGGGTGATTTCGAGGAGTTTGTAGGCAGCAAGCATGCCATTCGACCACCATGAGGTGGTAAGTCAATTGTTGTTGTATATTTTATTTCGCATTTCGTTTTAGTTGTTATCCGTTGTTTAGTTAGTATTGTTGTTGTTGTATAATTTTGTTTTTTCGTTTTAGTAGTTAAATGAACGTTGTGGGTGTGTTCCCTATATAACCCTCACGAGACCTACTCGTCCTCCCAAGCTATTGAGAGGTTTAAAAGGGCTTGTTGCATACGCTAAATGCAACCGTGATTCCTACAAAAGTGAGTTAGGGCTGTTATTGTTGTACATTTTTTTCCACAAAAATCAAGGTAATTTAACGCATGATTTGGTAACACTTTCATAAAAATGGTAGAACTAAGTAGCTAACAAATTTCAATGGTTGTGAGAAACATGCTTCTACACAAGGGTTAAAATTTGTAGGTACATTATGTTCGCGGGACAACCGTTTTATGAAGAGAAGAAGAAGATATGGGCATCAAGCGACAAAAATCAGGTGCATGCGTTTCCTTTTTACCTTGATTCTTAGTTTAGTAATAAGTGGATTGTATTTTGTATTTTATTTTTCCGGGGTGAGATTTTGGGAAGGTTAGCCGTGTCACATCCCTTGTGCATTTTTAAAACTCTAGTTCTTACACATTGAGGACAATGTTTACCTCAAGTGTGGGGATGGGGAGTAGTAAAAGTTTTCGATTTTGACCCGTTCATTTAAACACTCCACATTGAGGACAATGTTTACCTCAAGTGTGGGGATGGGGGAAAATTTCAAAAAATTTTCAAAAATTTCTTGTTTTAAAAGCGATCTTAAAAGCACAAGTAACTAAGTTAACAGGGGATGGCACAACCCATTTGGTCTTTTGTCATGGTCAAGCTCAAATTAATAGCATGACGGGTATTTAGCGGGTGGTTATTTGGGAATAATTCGCCTAAAGAACTAGCATTTTATGCATATCACATACCATACCCTTATACGTGAGGTTTTGAGCCACTTTTATATCATAGATTTACATATACATGTTTCTTTGTTTGAGTGGACCATTAGCCACGTATTGTAGAACTTGCGACTTTTGATACGTTTGAGACCATAGACCGAATACAAGCACGAGAATGATTAAGGCATTAGGTAAACCTTTTCCGTTTACACCATTTATATATCCTTACCCAAAAAAAAAAAAATTATCCCTTAGTAGCCAATTTTGAGCCTAACCCTTTCGTTTGACAACCCTTTAGCCCATAACCTTAAACCTTTTTGTTTTTAACCCGTGTGATGGAAATTCGATTATAGGAGTCAAGTTTGTATAGTTGTTTGTTTGTTTGCATATAAAAAAAAGGAGAAAAATCGGAAAATGTTATGAAAAAGACGAGAAAATTGTTGAGAAAAGAACAAAAATATGTGTTCTTAGTTGAGAAATAAAAGGCGAAAGCTTGTTGCCTTCTAGTTTGATATTGGTAGTTAGTTGTGCGTAGATTAGTTGTTTTGTAATAAAAATAGAATTTGCATCACCTTAGCCACTTTAAAATATCCTATTTCCTACCCTTAGCCTAGCCCTGTTACAACCCGTTCAAAGACCTTATGACTTGTGCTTGATATTCGTGCTCGGTGGTGGAGAATGATTGAGTTGCAAGCCTATGCGGGTACGTGTTCTAATCGGTTTTGAGCGATTAATTGATTGAAGTGCTAATAAATTATACACATTAGCCAAGTTATAAGCCGAGTGGAGAGAACATTGTGAGGGATGTGCATGACTTGTTAGTTTTATGGGCGGGTTAATCTTGGATAACCATTTTTTTTGTGATTAGTCACTTCACCGTTAAATATGTTGAAAATGGTAAACAGTTTGAACTTTAGTATGACAATTGACCTTAACCTTCATCTCGGGAATGGGGAGTGTATTCGTTGTTCGACCCACGTGAAAGTGAAAAACAGATTTGCTTGAGGGCAAGCAAAAGACAAGTGTGGGGATGTGATACGTGGTCGAAAACTTGTTATCGTTTGTGCTTAAGTTGATGTTTTTACATAGCTTTTAATCTTGAATAGCCTACTTTTAATGGGATTTGTGTTTTACAGGTCTAAAAGAGTTTAAGGAGCTAATCGGGAGCTAAACGGAGCATCGGGACGTGAATCGGATCAACCGGGGATGTGAAATGAACAAAACCGGGTTAATCACGAAGATTGGATGTGTTTTGGGAATGTTAATGGATTTAAAATGAATATATTGGAAGATGGCATGATAGAGGGCTGAATTACGAGTACGTGGGCGAAAACGGTGAGTAAAACGGAGCTATAACGAAGAAGTTATGAAGAAAACAGTTTCGGACGAAACAGGAAAAACTAGAGGGCGTCGGGGACGGGCTCTAGGACGTCGCCGACGGGCTCTAGAAAGTTCCGTCGTGAAAAAATGCCCGTAAACAGCCAAACAAGCCGTCGGGTGATTTCAGCAAATGGGGAGGCCGTCGCCGACGGGTCCCAGGCCGTCGGCGACGGGTTGTGGTTTCCTGAAACGCGAAAAATTGGGTATCTTTGATATAGGAACGATTCTAATTGGTCTTGGGGCATTCAACTCGGGAGTTACACTCCTTGGAAGGTTTGAATCTTGTGCTGGGAGCCACAATCACAAAACCATCACCTACCATTCAACCATCTATCATCTCTACAACCCGAATTCATCATCATCACACAATCAATCATCAAACCCTAATTCACCAATCCATCATCCTTCTCACCATCATCATTCCATAAACCCTAATTCTCCATCATTCCTTCATCCTACAAGCTTCAAGATGACTCCATCCGCATTCCAAGCATCCGGTGATCAAGTTGCATCAACCATGAGCGGCTAAGCATCTCGGTTTCACCCCGGTGTAGGTAGTTGTTAATTCTAGTGTTTCGAATTGTTATTGTTTCATCTTAGTGACAATTTGTATTTGGTTTTTGAAACTTTTGACAATAGTATTACATTTGTTACGAATTCGTGAATCGTCGAACGATGTTAAAAGTTATGACTTTGCGAAACGGTGATATGTAATTGTACGTTGTCGTTGTTAGGATTTACTTGTGTTGATTACAAAGTGTCTTCTTGTCCGTTCTTCGGGACATTGATAGCTAGTAGCACCTAAGTCACGGTACACTAAATCCGTTAATCGAATGCATTTGAGTTGAAACTAAAACTTGTAGAAATCCTAGATTAATAATTACCGAAACCGGGTGTGATTCCTTTTTATCATTATTGTTCTAGTAACCGTTTTTATTGCAATCGTTAAGTAGAATTTGTCAATCATTCTCATCAATCCATTTAGTTAAAAATCATATCTTTCAATTAAACGAAAACACAAAAATACTTTAGCAAGCTTCATAAATTGTGACAATTGTTTTAATTCATTCGAATCCACACACAAACCACATACTCTTCGTGGTTCCACCCCTTACTACCACTAACACATTGTTAAGGGTAATTTGGGCTTATAAATATTATCTTTGACCAGAGCGCGACACTCCGATCAAATTTTGGCGCCGCTGCCGGGGAATGCGTGCGCTTTGTGTTGGATATTGTTTGAATTTTTTGTGATTAACTGTTTAATTTGTTTAGCTTTCTTTTTGTACTTGTCTTTTTCCTTGTTACGCGGGGTGTGTTACTTGTGCAGGTTACAGGTAGTGCATGCATATGCGGAACTCCGGGAGGACTTCACCTTTAGTCTACGAACCGGAAATCGAAAGAGTCGCAAGAAGAAACCTAGCAAGCCGGTTAGAAGCAACTCTTGCTTCTAATCAAACCAACCAAACACCACCACTCACACCGACTATTGAAACCGATTCGATGGCAAACCACAATTCCAACCAAAACCCCAATCCAAACCAATTTCAATCTCGAGGAACCTTTTATCCCGCCCAAAACGTTCAACCTATATCTCAAGAGCAACCGGGTGGTAACGTCAACGCTAGACCACCCACTCCACCTTTCCGAAACCAAAATCCCAATAACTCTCAACGAACACCCCAACAACAAACCCTTCACCGACAAGCCTCGTTACCCATCAACCTTGATGATCGGAATGTCAATTCCGACCGTAGAGGTAATCGAGATCGCGGCAATCCCGCGAATGAAGACCCATTTTTTAACATCGACGACTTGAGAAATGCAATCCCCGATGATGAGCCTTATAGTGTGCCCAGTTATCAATTGCCGGAACATGTAAGCATTCACACAGAAAATTCGGATGATGGGGGTTACTATGATGATCGAGTGGATGACGATGAAGATTAGGGATGCATTAATAGAGGCAATGTCTACAATGCAAGAGAGTTCGAAGATGAAGAGTTTGGCTACCAAAATGCCAATTACGTTGGGGAGGATGATTATGGTTACGGGAATAGAAGGAATGATGGTTACGAAAATAACCGCCAACCATGAAACAACCACCAACGGAACCGGAATGATGGGTTTTACAACAACAACAATGCTAACCCTAACCGGATTCCTCGTTTCGTGGGAGGTGGTCATCAAGGGGGTAACCGAGGTGGAAATCGGAGAGACGATAGAAGAGATGCTGGAAGGGGTGAGAGAAGGGATGAGAGAACGAGATGAAAGAAGAAATGATCGAAGAGATGATAGAAGGGATAACCGGAGAATGGATGATCAAGAAGCTAACGGTCCCTATCGTCGTCAACAACCTCCACGGGGAGTGAATGATCGTTTTAGGCCGGTGGTCACCGAAAATGATTCACCAATCGTTTGTGAGAGGAGGATGTTTGATTATAAACCACATTACATCAACATACTTCCTCATTTTAATGGAAGGTCTAACGACGAACCGTACACACATTTGGCGGAGTTTTCTTCCATTTGCAACACTATTGGGGGGCATAACTTCGCACTAGAGGAGGTCAAACTTCGCTTGTTCCAATTTTCATTGAAAGACAAAGCGAAGCAATGGTTCCTTACACTTCCGGCCAATAGCATTCGCACATGGGGAGAAATGCAACAAGCTTTTCTGGATGAGTATTATTCAATGGAAAAGACCGACGATGCTCGTGATGAAATTAGGTCTTTTCGCCAATTTTCGGGCAAACCGTTGCATGAAGCCTTCACAAGATTTAGGGAGTTGATGCGAAAGTGCCCACATCATCAAATAGAAAAGTGGGAATTGGTCAAATGCTTTGTACGGGGTTTGGACGACAACACATGGAACCGACTTGAATCAACGAGCAATGGGACCCTTCTAAGCAACCATGAAGATGATGATTGGGAGTTTTTGGAGCGGATGAGCAAACGGTCAAAGGAAAAGGAATCGGCCGACCGAGCCAAAAAGCACCCTACCTCAAGGTCATGGCCCGATCGTGATGCAAGTTCTAAGGATCGGATTGATACGTTGGAGCGGGAATTGGCCCGCATGAAGAAGAAGGAAGTGGGTGCGGTACAATATAGCGTATGTGAAGAATGTGGTGACATCGGTCACCGGACCGAGAATTGTCAAGCCACCGTGGAGGTGAATCAAGTGTGTGGGGACCGAAGGCAATATGATATGAACTCTAACGCTTACCACCCCGGGTTGAGGAACCATCCTAACTTTAGGTATGGTAATGCCTCTAACCAAATGAATCCGAATTTCCAATCTGGAAATCAAGGCGGGTATTCGCACCAAACTCGCCAAAGAGGTTACAACCAAGATGGTCACGGGTTGACGAATAATCAAGGAGGTGGTGGTGATTTGAATGCAAAGATGGATGCAATGCTTTCGATGATGCAAGAGTCCAAGAAAGAGAATGAAATTCGGGACAAATCGCATGAAGCATTAGCAAAACAAGTGGGCCAACTTGCGGAGGAAATGGCACAAATGAGGGGGAGCATGGGAAAGCTCCCAAGTGACACCACGGTGAACCCTAAGCATCAAAGTTCAAACACGGGCAATGTGAGGAATGTGCACATTAGCGCGGTAAGTCTTCTTTCAAATGATGAGGTTTGTAGTGGTGTTGAAAGCATTCCACCACAATGCGTTGATGGTATAGTGGGAAATACAAGAGATGAGTTGGAAAGTAAAAATGAACAAGAAACGATTTCACAAATTAAAATTGAAAAAATGAATAAAAATTCTTTTTGTGAAAATTGTTTAAATCAAATTAAACCGATTAATGCATCAAAAGTTGACGAACGGTACCCACCGAAGGATGAGAGGTGGGAAAATTTTAAACAAGCAAAAATTACTTTACCGTTACTCGATGACATTAAAAAGGTTCCGGCTCATGTGGAATGCTTAAAGGAGTTAAGCATCGAAAAACGGCACAACAAATTACCCGAACCGGTTGATTTGATATCACATGTTAGTGCCGTTCTATCGAGTGCCATTCCACAAAAAGCTCAAGATCCGGGAGATCCTCTTATTCCAATTCAAATTGGAACCTTCAAAATTGAGAGGGCGCTCCTCGATCTTGGAGCTTGTGTGAGCATTTTACCCGGGAGTTTGTATGACCAATACGATTTTGGTCCATTAAAAAAATTTGATACTCCCGTGGTATTGGCCGATCAGACTCCCACGCATCCAAGGGGGATGGTGGAGGATGTGATTGTTAAGGTGGATGATTGCTACTACCCAGTTGACTTTTTGGTAGTAGACTATGTTGGGTTTGTTGAGGATACCCAACAAGTAGTTATCTTGGGTAGACCGTTCTTGGCAACTGCTAATGCCATAATAAATTGTGCAACGGGAACGGTAAGCATGAAGTTTGGGGACCGGGAATTAAATTTAAATGTTTTTCCAAATTTCACTAACCCGCTCGGTGAGGATAAATGTCCTAAAAAGGACATGAATCCAAACAAAAAGGTGTGTGCTATGGTTGGTAGGTTTGAAGAAACAAGGAAGAAAACAGTCAAGAAAAAGAAGGCGAAAAAGTCACCTCTAGAAAAGAAGAAGGAAGATGAGGTGAGGAAATTTGGACCGTTTGGCAATAAATGGTATGAATCACCGGTGGGTGATTTCGAGGAGTTTGTAGGCAGCAAGCATGCCATTCGACCACCATGAGGTGGTAAGTCAATTGTTGTTGTATATTTTATTTCGCATTTCGTTTTAGTTGTTATCCGTTGTTTAGTTAGTATTGTTGTTGTTGTATAATTTTGTTTTTTCGTTTTAGTAGTTAAATGAACGTTGTGGGTGTGTTCCCTATATAACCCTCACGAGACCTACTCGTCCTCCCAAGCTATTGAGAGGTTTAAAAGGGCTTGTTGCATACGCTAAATGCAACCGTGATTCCTACAAAAGTGAGTTAGGGCTGTTATTGTTGTACATTTTTTTCCACAAAAATCAAGGTAATTTAACGCATGATTTGGTAACACTTTCATAAAAATGGTAGAACTAAGTAGCTAACAAATTTCAATGGTTGTGAGAAACATGCTTCTACACAAGGGTTAAAATTTGTAGGTACATTATGTTCGCGGGACAACCGTTTTATGAAGAGAAGAAGAAGATATGGGCATCAAGCGACAAAAATCAGGTGCATGCGTTTCCTTTTTACCTTGATTCTTAGTTTAGTAATAAGTGGATTGTATTTTGTATTTTATTTTTCCGGGGTGAGATTTTGGGAAGGTTAGCCGTGTCACATCCCTTGTGCATTTTTAAAACTCTAGTTCTTACACATTGAGGACAATGTTTACCTCAAGTGTGGGGATGGGGAGTAGTAAAAGTTTTCGATTTTGACCCGTTCATTTAAACACTCCACATTGAGGACAATGTTTACCTCAAGTGTGGGGATGGGGGAAAATTTCAAAAAATTTTCAAAAATTTCTTGTTTTAAAAGCGATCTTAAAAGCACAAGTAACTAAGTTAACAGGGGATGGCACAACCCATTTGGTCTTTTGTCATGGTCAAGCTCAAATTAATAGCATGACGGGTATTTAGCGGGTGGTTATTTGGGAATAATTCGCCTAAAGAACTAGCATTTTATGCATATCACATACCATACCCTTATACGTGAGGTTTTGAGCCACTTTTATATCATAGATTTACATATACATGTTTCTTTGTTTGAGTGGACCATTAGCCACGTATTGTAGAACTTGCGACTTTTGATACGTTTGAGACCATAGACCGAATACAAGCACGAGAATGATTAAGGCATTAGGTAAACCTTTTCCGTTTACACCATTTATATATCCTTACCCAAAAAAAAAAATTATCCCTTAGTAGCCAATTTTGAGCCTAACCCTTTCGTTTGACAACCCTTTAGCCCATAACCTTAAACCTTTTTGTTTTTAACCCGTGTGATGGAAATTCGATTATAGGAGTCAAGTTTGTATAGTTGTTTGTTTGTTTGCATATAAAAAAAAGGAGAAAAATCGGAAAATGTTATGAAAAAGACGAGAAAATTGTTGAGAAAAGAACAAAAATATGTGTTCTTAGTTGAGAAATAAAAGGCGAAAGCTTGTTGCCTTCTAGTTTGATATTGGTAGTTAGTTGTGCGTAGATTAGTTGTTTTGTAATAAAAATAGAATTTGCATCACCTTAGCCACTTTAAAATATCCTATTTCCTACCCTTAGCCTAGCCCTGTTACAACCCGTTCAAAGACCTTATGACTTGTGCTTGATATTCGTGCTCGGTGGTGGAGAATGATTGAGTTGCAAGCCTATGCGGGTACGTGTTCTAATCGGTTTTGAGCGATTAATTGATTGAAGTGCTAATAAATTATACACATTAGCCAAGTTATAAGCCGAGTGGAGAGAACATTGTGAGGGATGTGCATGACTTGTTAGTTTTATGGGCGGGTTAATCTTGGATAACCATTTTTTTTGTGATTAGTCACTTCACCGTTAAATATGTTGAAAATGGTAAACAGTTTGAACTTTAGTATGACAATTGACCTTAACCTTCATCTCGGGAATGGGGAGTGTATTCGTTGTTCGACCCACGTGAAAGTGAAAAACAGATTTGCTTGAGGGCAAGCAAAAGACAAGTGTGGGGATGTGATACGTGGTCGAAAACTTGTTATCGTTTGTGCTTAAGTTGATGTTTTTACATAGCTTTTAATCTTGAATAGCCTACTTTTAATGGGATTTGTGTTTTACAGGTCTAAAAGAGTTTAAGGAGCTAATCGGGAGCTAAACGGAGCATCGGGACGTGAATCGGATCAACCGGGGATGTGAAATGAACAAAACCGGGTTAATCACGAAGATTGGATGTGTTTTGGGAATGTTAATGGATTTAAAATGAATATATTGGAAGATGGCATGATAGAGGGCTGAATTACGAGTACGTGGGCGAAAACGGTGAGTAAAACGGAGCTATAACGAAGAAGTTATGAAGAAAACAATTTCGGACGAAACAGGAAAAACTAGAGGGCGTCGGGGACGGGCTCTAGGACGTCGCCGACGGGCTCTAGAAAGTTCCGTCGTGAAAAAATGCCCGTAAACAGCCAAACAAGCCGTCGGGTGATTTCAGCAAATGGGGAGGCCGTCGCCGACGGGTCCCAGGCCGTCGGCGACGGGTTGTGGTTTCCTGAAACGCGAAAAATTGGGTATCTTTGATATAGGAACGATTCTAATTGGTCTTGGGGCATTCAACTCGGGAGTTACACTCCTTGGAAGGTTTGAATCTTGTGCTGGGAGCCACAATCACAAAACCATCACCTACCATTCAACCATCTATCATCTCTACAACCCGAATTCATCATCATCACACAATCAATCATCAAACCCTAATTCACCAATCCATCATCCTTCTCACCATCATCATTCCATAAACCCTAATTCTCCATCATTCCTTCATCCTACAAGCTTCAAGATGACTCCATCCGCATTCCAAGCATCCGATGATCAAGTTGCATCAACCATGAGCGGCTAAGCATCTCGGTTTCACCCCGGTGTAGGTAGTTGTTAATTCTAGTTTTTCGAATTGTTCTTGTTTCATCTTAGTGACAATTTGTATTTGGTTTTTGAAACTTTTGACAATAGTATTACATTTGTTACGAATTCGTGAATTGTCGAACGATGTTAAAAGTTATGACTTTGCGAAACGGTGATATGTAATTGTACATTGTCATTGTTAGGATTTACTTGTGTTGATTACAAAGTGTCTTCTTGTCCGTTCTTCGGGACGTTGATAGCTAGTAGCACCTAAGTCACGGTACACTAAATCCGTTAATCGAATGCATTTGATTTGAAACTAAAACTTGTAGAAATCCTAGATTAATAATTACCGAAACCGGGTGTGATTCCTTTTTATCATTATTGTTCTAGTAACCGTTTTTATAGCAATCGTTAAGTAGTATTTGTCAATCATTCTCATCAATCCATTTAGTTAAAAATCATATCTTTCAATTAAACGAAAACACAAAAATACTTTAGCAAGCTTCATAAATTGTGACAATTGTTTTAATTCATTCGAATCCACACACAAACCACATACTCTTCGTGGTTCGACCCCTTACTACCATTAACACATTGTTAAGGGTAATTTGGGCTTATAAATATTATCTTTGACCGAAGCGCGACACTCCGATCAGTCCCTGTGGTTTCGCCTTTTTTCACCTATAGTCCCCAACTTTCTAAAATTACCTGAATAGTCCCTAAGTTTTCAATTTTCGTTCCCGGATAGTCCCTGGCGTGGATGGAGGTTACTTTTCTCAATTAAGTTGGTGTAAAATGACTATAATGCCCTTACTATTAAAAAACAACAAATAAAACATTAAAAGAATAAAAAAATACATGTGGGCCCCACCAACCCACCCCACCCCCAGCTTATGTCTTCTTCCCCATTCTCTCCTTAACCTGCAACAACACAACTAGACAACCGCCACCACCGATCAGAGGCAACCAAAATCAATCTCACATAACACGACACATAACACCACCAAACATTACCTACTTTCACCCCAATTCCAATTCACCAATTAAACTAAAGAAGTGAAATTTGTGTTGAAAATGAAAAAAAGAAGTTGTTACCCTGCTTCCTCTCTCTAAAGATTCATCTTGGATAAAGCGTATCTCAGGAGTGAGGCGTAATTTCATACGCTTGCCTAGTTGGCCACGCACATATTTGGCTTTCGACTTCCGCCTAGAAAGGGCTACCTCCTTTCCTCTTTCATCACCAAAACCAGATACATATAACTTAACCACCTACAAACAAATAACCATTATATATAATAATTTGAAATTAACCTAAACCTTGTTACCCTACCTGTAAATCGGAGGAGACTTCAACATCGCTGATGGTGGTAACAGAGGAGGTTACTTTTCAAGTCTCCAGTATCGGACCTGAACACGACTTATCATCTCTCTGCAAACCGGATTCCGCAACTCGACAACTGGTTTTTGTTCCAGATCTTGATGAACTGGCCGGCGACCGATCTGAGACCGTTCCAGATGCCTATCATGTTGATTTGCGAGTTGTTTCGGATGGTGGTGGTGGTGGTGAAATGTGTAGATGGTTGTGAAGGGTGGTGGAGGGTAGGGCATATGAAGTGGTGGTGGTGGTGAAGTGGAGATGTTTCGGATGAAGTTGATCTAATGGTTGCAGACATATAAGAGGAAGAGAGAAAGGAGTGAGGGAGAGGGGGTGGGGGTGGGGTGGGGTAGGGGTAGAATAAAGGTGGATCCCTTTTTTAACCAGTAAGGGCATTTTAGTCATTTTACACCCACTTAACAATAAAAATTAACCTCCATCCACGCCAGGGACTATCCGGGAACGAAAATTAAAAACTTGAGGACTATTCAGGTAATTTTAGAAAGTTGGGGACTATAGGTGAAAAAAGGCGAAACCACAGGGACTATCCGGGCATTTTTCTCTTACTGAATTGATTTGAAAGCCATTGTCATCATGACATTTCTAATTTTTATTTTAACTTTAATTAAGAGAAAATAACTGTCAATTTAAAATTCCCATTTTGCATATTTTAGATGTCCAAAGCTCAAGAAATTACCATTAATTACTATTTTTATATGCAACAAAATGTCATCAACAGTTATTTTTTATGTTACCTTTAATTTTTATCACTAAAACAATATTGGAGGAACTCTTATTTCATTGGAATGTAACAACTAGATTAAATGGTAATTTCATTGTAATTCTAGTTTTCATTTGAAAATTTCATTCTATAATTAATTAACCACATGAACAATAAAAATGTGAGCAGTGAATGTTTTTTAGGAAAACGAATGACGGTCAATATCAGTGGATGTCAACAATAAAAATGCGAGCAATGACAATTTTTTAACTATCGGTGGATAGCCAACAGTGATTGAAACACTGATGTTTGGAGAATCAGTGGTCAACTTAAAGAATGAAGAAACAGAGGTTGTCTTTCAGCAGTGGATAACATTTAACAATCAGATGTTTGAGCCAAAACAGTGGTTGTAACATTCTTTTAAGGATTAATGAAAACTATCATTTTTAACTATTTTGAATATCTTTGAACTTAAACAGATATTTGACCTTCTACATCAGTTGTTTGGAGTTAAACAGATATTTAACCTTAAACAGATGTTTGGACATAAACAGATGTTTGCGCTTAAACAAATGTTTGACCTTAAAAATAAGTTTGCCTATAAACATCTGTTTGCAAAGAAAGACCAACTTCAAGAATACTATATCCAAACAATAATAATGAGGAGCTTATTTAACATCCAAGTGTAGTACATTTTTATTTAGTAGTATAAAGATCAAACAACTGTTGTATTTATAATACAGATCAAACAAAAGAGGTGATGTAATAAATACTGTTACACATAAACACCTCAGTGATATGACATCTAACAATCTAACAGAGTATAAAACACTGATGTGATAAATATTGTTACATATAAAATCTAACGAACCACTGCTATACTAAACACTGTTACATAAGAAACACTGATAATTAAATACTAAAGTTGAATCGTTTGTAGATGTTGAACCACTGCTGCTACTGAACAGCCGTTTTCCTTTGGTTAATCAAACTCTAGGTACATAAGTGCTTGTCTTTAACAGGGCTTTGTCTTCAACAGTGGATAGGCCTTATCAGTCTTTAAGTCCATCAGTCTTTATAAGGAGCAGTGGTTAGTTATAGCAGTCCTTAGCATGATCAGCTGTTATAACCACTCCATAACCCTTTGAGAGGAATCAAGTGTCGGTATATTTAACTGAAAGGAATGATTGCTGTACATCCCTGTTGAAAAACAGAGTCGATAAATTTAGGGAAAATGAGGTTGAAAGATGATAAGCCAACAGTGGACGATCTGATTCTATAGCTTCGATACATTCAGGGGTATTCTGAATTAATACTTCCTAGATGCTTCAAAAGAAGCAGCACTTTGGACATTTGTCGGACTTCAAACATCTGTTAATTTATTATCTATTATCTATTATCTATTACCTATTATCTATTATTATATATAATAAATGAAAGTTGATTGCTCCACATAGCCCAAAGTGGATCAATCAACTTTCATTTATTATATATAATAGATATTAGATATTAGATAATTAGATAATAGATAATAAATTAATAGATGTTTCAAGGCCGACAAATGTCCAAAGTGCTGCTTGTTTAGACGCATCTAGGAAGCATTATTTGAGAATACACCCGAATTTATCGAAACTGTAGAATGATATCGTCCACTGTTGGCATATCATCTTTCAACCTCATTTTCCCTAAATTTATCGACTCTGTTTTTCAACAGGATTGTACTGCAATTATTACCTTATTTAAGATACCTTCAACTGCATCTTCTGATAAATCAACATTCATTTCACTGAAAAGATATGTTCAACTGCATCTTTAATCATGAACTATTTAAAGAAATGGATGAAATCATCCCAAAATACCCAAAATAAAACTAATTCAACCATCCAACCATAACATACTTGCGGTATTAGAATGGTTATTTTTACCTTATTTCAACAGGGATGAAATCATGAACTATTAGAATAGCCATTTTTACCTTATTTCACAAATTTCATAATATTTAAATAAGTAAAACATAAAAAATGAAACCAAACACCTGCTATTTGTTGTCCAAATCTTTTAGTTGGTTCTCATAGTCCTACAACCTTTCAAAGTCGTTGGAGTCGGTCGGTAATGTCAACAACTAATTCACAAACAACAGCAAACAACAATAGCAAGTCACCAAACAATCGAACTGAAAATCATATAAAAGCCCAAAAATAAAACAAACCCTAACCTAAAACTCAAGATGGAAAAATGAAAAAATATATTTATAACTAACCCTAAACCTCAAATCCATTACAGCATAACCAAGAGAACTGCAGGACGCAGAGCCGACAACCTCCGATCATCTCTGTCATCAAGTTAGTAGGGGAACCCTAGCCAAAGCACAACAATAAGTAAATACGCATGAAGATCGAATGAGTGAACAATGAAGACAAAGATTGACACTTATAGAACGGAAGTTATTGATAATCTAACCTTGATTCGGGGCATTAATCTTAACATCGATAGGAATAGAGCAGAGCAGAGGGAGAGAGAAAGTGGGAAGCCCTAAATCGGTAAATGAGGGAGGATATAAATAGAAGAGGGCAGTGGTACTGTTGGACGGGAAAAGGGGAAAAACGATGCCCTCATCTACTGACACGTGGCCCAAATAACTTTCATTTATTATATATAATAGATAATAGATTTTCAATCTTCGTAAAGAAACAATTAATCAGCGAATAGTAATCCTAACCTAGGGGTGTTTGGTGTTGCGTTTTCAAAATGAATTATGCGTTTTCAAAATAGATTTTGTATTTTCAAAACTGCGTTTTGAAAAAGCATGTAGGTACAAAAACTGCGTTTTGGAGGCAGATAAATAAGTGATATATAAATTAAATAATGACACAAAAAATCACATAATATAACAAAAATATTTTTATACTGAATTTTAAAATAAATAAATAAACATAAATCAACATTTTTAATGGAAATTTAAACCAAATTAATAATTTTTTTTTTGTATTTTTAAAGGTTAAAGTAGGCGTCTTTAAAACACATAGGTGTGGTGGTAAAGCATGGTATCTCTATTCTGAAAATTAGAAGAGTAGGTCAAAGTTACAGTAGAATATTAGGTTTGTTGCAATAACTTACCTATTGAGTGTCATGATATTATTGGCTTTCTCATACAAAAATCATTTCAAAAAAGAGTAAAATGCAATTCATCTCTAGTACTTTGATGATGGCAGCTCAGGTTTTTCCATCTCTTTCAAATAAGCTAAATTCTGCCCAGATGCCACTAACACTGCCAGAAGAAATTCCAGCCATATTTCTTCATGGGAAAATCACGAAATTGGCCACTGCAACGCCGTCTTTGCGAAAATGGCCACCGGACACCCCTTGACGAGCCGGTTCAAAATCCTGAAACGGCACATGAGTTTTTTTTAACGGCCGTCCACTCCCCGCTTGACACGTGTCCGACATTCCCTGAAACGGCTTGAGAAGGATGCTGTGAACGACACGTGGCTGTGAATGTGGAAAGATCTTAGCCAAGCCGTTACAACCGGCTCATGTGGAAAGATCTTAGCCATGTTCCTTCAACGAGCCAAGCCACGTTCTTACAAGATAGCCAAGCCGTTTCCGTACGATCTGGCCAAGCCGTCACAGCTGACATCCGAGCCGTTTCCGTGAACTAGTTGTGCCGTTTTAGCTGGCTCCAAGCCGTTTTAGCTGGCGCCAAGCCGTTACAGAAGGTCCGTGCCGTTTCAACACATTGTTCGAGCCGTTTCAGCTGGCTCAAGCCGTTTCAAACCTTTATATTTAGTGAGTGGCCGTTAAAAATTTTTCCCTACATTTTTGTATTAGTTTTTTCAACATATTTGTTTAAAGTTATAAAAACATTTGGCATTTTGTAAAAGAAAGTTTCCAACTTAAAATTATGAAGATTCGTTTGGTTGTATACACTGGCGGAAAGTGGGAAATCGTTAACGGAAAGTTGGAGTATGTTGCTGATGCTGATTCAAGTAGACGTGGTTTAGAAATTGAACCCAACCTTTCATACACCGCTCTTTTAAGTAAACTGTCAAACATTTGTAGTTCTACAAACATTACGAAGTTATCTTATCGGTTGTCTTCCTTTAGTGATCCCATAGATATAATAAACGATGAAGATCTTGCAATTTTTTATAATTTTGCTATGGAAAATATTTTTGAAATTTATAAATTATATGTGATTGAAGGGTTTGGTGTTGGATCATCTGGTTTTTCAAGTCCAAAAAAATTTTTAGTTCCTGATTTAAATTTCTGTACTGATGAAGAAAATTATGATGTTGTAAACGACTCCCAACCAAATCCTGATAATTCTTTCGAAAATTGTTCGCGATCTTCATCAATTACTTTTGAACCAGGTCACGTATTTAATAACAAAGAAGACATGAAACTTGAATTGGGAAAAAAATGTTTGTTAGAACACTTTGAGTTTAAAGTAGATAGATCCTCTAAAACTCGGTACCAGGTGTCATGTTTGGTCGACGGTTGCGGTTGGCGTTTCCGTGCAAGGAGTTTTGGAGATAGTGGGGTGTTTTTTGTTAAGAGTTTTAACGATAAACACACGTGCTCGAAGACGCTAACGTACCCACATGTTCGTCAGGCAAACCCACATGTTGTTGCTCATTATTTAAAAGAACCTTTAAAAGACAGTGGAAGAATATATCGTTGTAATGAAATAGTGAAAGATTTTAGACAGAGATTCCAAGTTGAGATAACCACTAGTCAAGCTTGGCGTGGAAAAAGTCTGGCACTAGAGCTTTTACAAGGATCAAGCAGAGAGTCGTTCGCAGAACTACCACTTTACTGTTACAATCTTGAGCGGGCAAATCCTGGTTCTGTTACACATATCAAGACTGATCACGAGCGTCGGTTTGAGATGGTCTTTGTCGCGATTGGTGCTGCGGTAAGTTATAGCATTATCTGTGTTTATTTTGTTTCGACAAACTACATGTTCTTGACTCTTTTTAAATAATTTTGTTTCAGATTCGTACCTTTATATGCAATTTAAGACCGGTGGTGATCATTGATGCTGCACACCTAAAGGGTGAATTTAAGGGGACGTTATTTTTAGCTGTTGGAATGGATGGAAACAACCAAATTTTACCAATTTCCTACGGAATAGGAAAATCAGAGGATGGTGAATGTTGGACATGGTTTCTGTCAAAGCTTAAAGAATGTATCGGTGAAATACCTGAAATGGCCATAATTTCGGATAGAGCGAATTCTATACATCTGGCTGTTAGAAACGTCTTTCCACATGTTTATCATGGGTTATGCTGTCGTCATTTAATGATGAACCTATGTTTACCCTCTGATAAAAAAAAAGAAAATGAGAAGTTGTGGTGGAAGACATGCAAATCGTACCGATTGTCTGATTTTAACGAGTCATTTAATGCTCTTTGTCTTGCCGTTCCTAGAGTGCGACACACTCTAACAAGTATTGGGTTCGGTAGATGGGCACGGGCGCATTGTCCAGGCAATCGATATCATTATATGACATCTAACAGCGCGGAGTCTATTAACGCTTTATCTAGACACTCGCGTAAAATGCCGGTAACACAACTCTTAGAGTTCTTCCGGCAATCTGTACAAAAGTGGTTTTACGATCGCCGTTTGCAAGGTATACATGAAAAACATTTACTTACGCAGTGGGCACAGAAGAAAATTTTTAAAAAAATTGAAGGGTCTAGAACATGGACGGTTGCTGGGATTGAGTTAAACAGTTATTCTGTTGCAGACAGTGGAAAGGGGGGTTTAGTGGACTTTGTTAATGGAACATGTAGTTGCCGAGTTTGGCAGGTTTCTGGTTTACCATGCGGGCATGTTATCGCCGTTTCAAAATTTTTAGGTGAAACCGACTGCAGTAAGTATTGCTTCCCGTGTTACTCCAACGAAGTCTATAAGAAAACTTATGAAGAAGCGATTTATCCTCTCCCGCATAGATCTGAATGGGAGACTCCAGAAGACCTACTCGGAGCTGGTAACAATGTTAACTAATTTATTTTTATACAGTACTTTAAAACGGCCCAGTTGACAATTATTTTGAGTCCACATTTGAGCCAGGTTGGGCTTCACGTTGGGCTTAACAATTAGACTAGTTGCAGTCCACAATTGGCAGATAAAAAAACTTTTCGTCGTCGCAGTTAACAAAACTTATAACTTTATAACATGCAAAACTTTAGAACATGCAAAACTTTATAACATCCAAAATATTTTTTATATAAATATTAAACATAAACATAAAAACACTAAACAAAACATACTAAAAAATAAAAACACTAAAAAAAAACATACTAAAAAAAAACTAAAAATAAATCCTAATAGCCTCCCACTCCGAAACATGCTTGAAATCCTGTCCCTCGTCATGACGATAGTTGACCAGCGCCACCGCCTTCTGATCATCCTCTTCAAGGTCGGGCATCTCTCTCTCCACCCTCTGGAAATAGCGGTCAAACCTCTCGCATTCCAACCGGACCACACGAAACCTAGAAGATAAGGCGTCCACGCTTCGGTTATGGCCCGGACCACGAAGCTGTCCAAAAATTTGTTGAACACGGACCCAAAGGCCACCCTGTCCCCGTGGTGGAGGATTGGTCACTGCCTCCTCCCAGGCTTCGCACAAGGCGATGTCGTCAACTTCTGTCCACGAGTTTGCCATTTGAACGGATGAACGGAATGTATTGTCGAAATATAAAGACTGTTAACGGGGACGGCGTGGAGAAATGAGAAGTTGGGGGGGTTTATATAGTGGGTAATAGGTGTGGAAGTGATAATGGTTAGCCGTTTACATGGGAAGATGGAAAGGCAACGGGTAAAAAGCCCGTTTAAAAAGCCCAAAACAGTTTATTTAAACGGCCCAAAACAGTTTATTTATTTTTTTTTCTTTTAAATTGTTACTGTATAGCCCATATAAAAAGCCCAAAGCAGTTTCGTGAACTTGTTAGTGAATAGCCCGTATAAAAAGCCCAAAACAGTTTATTTATTTTTTTCTGTTAACTTTGTTAGTGAAAAGCCCAAATAAAAAGCCCAAAGCAGTTTCCTTAACTTGTTAGTGCACAGCCCGTATACATAGCCCAACACAGTTATGTATTTTTTTTTTTTCGTTAACTTGTTTTGTGAACAACCCATATAAAAAGCCCAAATCATAAGTAAAAGTGAACGAAACACATAATTTTTATTACTAATTATTACAAATTACATAAAAGATAAAACATGAAAAAATTACAAACAAAATTTTTCATCGGAACCCTTTCTCATAACAGCAGAACCGGGTAGTAGAGAAAAAATCTCGGTCTCCAAGAAAGCAGTCTTCAGATAACTTGACCAAACCACTGCTTAGAACTTAGAACCTCCCCGAGAACAAATTGAAAGTTAGGAGTGAATCAAAACCCTTCTTCTGGAATTCCAGTCAAAACGCTTGTAGCAATGATAGAGATGCGTCTTTTGCTGGATAGTTCCATCCGGACTAACTGGGTAGTTAGATCCGGCATTTCTGAAGAGTAAGACACTCCAATATGATAAGCAATATCAAAACCTAATTTGATAACTAAAGCCAAGGAACACGTCACTAGCAGATACGTGTGATTTCATAAATATTTCATGCATTTGATACACAAAAACATCTATGCTAATAACATAAAGAAACCAAGATAACATTTTATTTGAGATTTAAGTGTGTTAGATGGATTCGTTAAACAAGCACACCAAAAAACAAGTGGGTATATATATAGTGAGAACATAACCTCAAACGCCATGAAAAACACGTTGAACCCGGTAACGGCTTGAACAACACATTGACCCGGCATTTGACAGCTGTACCGGCTTCAATTCAGTTCAAACGGCTTGAGCCAGCTGAAACGGCTCGAACAATGTGTTGAAACGGCACGGACCTTCTGTAACGGCTTGGCGCCAGCTAAAACGGCTTGGAGCCAGCTAAAACGGCACAACTAGTTCACGGAAACGGCTCGGATGTCAGCTGTAACGGCTTGGCCAGATCGTACGGAAACGGCTTGGCTATCTTGTAAGAACGTGGCTTGGCTCGTTGAAGGAACATGGCTAAGATCTTTCCACATGAGCCGGTTGTAACGGCTTGGCTAAGATCTTTCCACATTCACAGCCACGTGTCGTTCACAGCTTCCTTCTCAAGCCGTTTCAGGGATTGTCGGACACGTGTCAAGCGGGGAGTGGACGGCCGTTAAAAAAAACTCATGTGCCGTTTCAGGATTTTGAACCGGCTCGTCAAGGGGTGTCCGGTGGCCATTTTCGCAAAGACGGCGTTGCAGTGGCCAATTTCGTGATTTTCCCTTTCTTCATTGTTCCTTTTTATATGTACCTTCTTGTACTTCTAAGAGGGTAGGGGTGGTCATCACTCACTATTCATTTATCACTCACAACTTCCAATCAAGTTCCGCCACGTCATCGATCTTTATTCCATCACTCACAACCTTTTTTTAGTGAAAATGCTTATCACTCACAACCACACCCAACAATTTCCCCCAACTAACAATTTCCCTCACATCAATATAATAATAACGTGTCAAAAATATAACCGGATTTAACTTCCACGCATGATGGCAAAGGGGTGGCTGTGGTGTTTTGTATACATCCTCGCGTGATATTCTTTTATCACGGACAATTCTTTTGCCACCCCGGGTGGCCTAACAATTATTCTTTTTAGAACGGAAACTTCACATCCGTCAAATCAACTTCTAATTCTACTCCGGTAGAACTCAAACCCTCAACGAGGGACACCGTTAACACACCAAGATAACAATGGGGTAAATTCATTTTTCTATTACAACAATCATTTAAGGATAAAGAAAAGTTGACAAAGGTATCACAACAAATTAAAGGAAAAAAAAAAACTATCTATATTGCACTAGTACCATTACTAAACCAGAGTAATCAAATTCATAAAACCATACATAAAGTAATTAAAGACATAAAAATAAAAGAGTAGATTAAACTCAATCGAAAGGCATACACATACGTATACACATTCGAGTGACATAGCTAGTAATTAAAAACACAAAACCACAAGCTAGATCTATATATATTTATATTGCATGCAAAGGGATGCAGACAGTTAGATCTCCTGGCGATTAGCAGCGGTCACATTCTTCCCAACGACGACGACGGTGGTTATACCAGCGATCACAATCCACGACAGGTACACGTTCCCCACCCAGCTCACCAGGTCCTGCATATGGGCAGGCGTAAAAGCTTCAAGTCTCTTATAAGAAATGTAGAAGAGGGCGGAAAGTGCTACAAAAACTGCGATCAAGCCGAAGTTAGCGGTTGCCATTTTGTGTTGTCAAGCGGAACAAAGTTATATTTCACTGTGTGATGGTTCCTGGCTGCTTACAGGTTAACAAATGTTGATTTTAAGGGTTTTTTGGTGGTGGTTTCATATGCATTGTTATATATCATGTGTGTAAATGTAAAGTATGCCACTAATGTTCGGTGATGAGTTGGCAGTGGAGGTGCCAACGAGTGGCCTTAGGTGTATCGGAAATTGATCAAGCAAGAAGTCATAGGATGGAGAGGGGTGGATGGTGTTTTGGAATGGGAAAGTAGTCTCGTCAAACGCGACGTGGCGAGAAATGATAGTTTGGCGGGTTTGTAGGTTAAAGCAAGTATAGCCGCGATGGTTGGATGGGTATCCGAGAAAGACACAAGGGAAAGAACGTTGGTTTAGTTTATGAATGGTGGTAGAGGGAGTAAGGGGGTAACACAAACAACCGAAAACACGTAGGTGGTGGTATGTAGGGGTGCGGAAATAGAGAAGTTCAGTGGGGGTTGTATTGTGTTGTTTGGTAGGAAGGATGTTTAAGAGATATGTGGCGGTGGCCAAGGCATAATGCCAAAAGGTGTTAGGTAAAGACGCATGGGTAAGTAAGGTTCGGATCATATTGTTGATGGTTCTAATTTTGCGTTCGGCCTTCCCGTTTTGAGAAGAGGTGTGGGGACATGATAAACGAAATACCATACCATGTTGATTAAAATATTGTTGAAAGGCCGAATTGACATATTCTTTGCCGTTGTCACATTGGAACGTTTTTATTGGTCGTTCAAATTGAGTACCAATAAGTTTATGAAATTGGCAAAAAATAGAAAATACTTGTGACTTTTTGGATATAGGGTAAGTCCATAGAAAATCAGTCAAGTCATCAATAAATAATATATAGTAACGGTGACCTTGTGAACTAAGAATTGGTGACGTCCAATAAATAATATATAGTAACGGTGACCTTGTGAACGTTTTTATTGGTCGTTCAAATTGAGTACCAATAAATAATATACACTATGAATAACATCAAAAGGTTGTAAAACACAGGTTTGGGAAGTAGCAAACGGTAAGCGAATGCTTTTACCAAGCACACAAGATTCACAAATGTCTTTATTATGTTTATCAAAATCAATAAAACTAGATTGTTTCAAATAATGTAAAGATGGATGTCCTGGGTGACCAAGACGTTGGTGCCAAAGTTGGGAAGAGATTGCTGTGAAGGTGGAAGGTGTGCTGGTTGTCCCGGATCCAAACGTGAGAGGGTAAAGATCACCGCTGCTGTTGCACCGGAGGATAGGGATCCGGGTCTTGTAGTCCTTCACAAGAAAACCAAAGGGGTCAAATTCAACAGAAACAGAGTTGTCGGTGGTAAACCGACGAACAGATATTAAGTTTTTGATCAGTTTAGGTGCGTATAGGACATCTTTAAGGATAAGTGGGGGGAAAGGTGGGGGGAGGGTTTGTGTGCCTTGTCCAACGACCGGTATGGTTGAGCCATTACCGACCATGATGTTTTGATTCACGCTGTTATTAAAATAAGATTGAAAATTAGTTGACGAGTTAGACATATTACCTGTAGCCCCCGTGTCCATGTACAAGGTAGGGTCCGGTTGATTGAGAGACATGGTATGAAGTGCCTGTTCTATGTCAGTTGGAGCATAGCATTGTAAGCCTGAGTGGGCCGTGGCCCAAGAAGCCCGTTACCGCCATGATTGGTTGCTGAAGTGGGCCGAGGGGCAGTCGGGTATGGGCAGGGAGGTGGCGTCCATAGTGGAGGTTGTGGGGTGGTCCAAGAAGGAGTGGAGAAGGGCTGCTGTGAACTGGGCCCGGCCCACTGTTGCTGCGGTGTTGAGTTGGGCCAGACAGCTTGTTGGGTGGACCAAGGAACCGACTGTTGTGAGTAATTTGTGTGGCGGCCTCTTCCCCAGGAACCACGTCCTCTTCCACGGCCACGGGAGCGGCCGCGGCCCCGATATCGATCCGGTTCCGGCCTAAATTCAGTGTTGTTCGCCGGGGGCTGGGATTTGGTCGTGTTTGCGTTTAATGCGGTACCCGCGGTTTGAGCTGTGAGGAGAGCTTGTTCCGCCTTGCGAGTTTCAACGAGCATGATTTTAGACCGAGCGTCATAGAACGAGGGTAAGGGGTCCTGTTGCTGAAGAATGGTGGCAATACCTTCATACTGTTCTTGAGGCCCGCGATTAATTGAAGTACTAAGCGTTCATTGTCAACCGGACTTCCAACGTTAGCCAGTTGGTCGGCTAACACCTTCAGTTGTTGGCAATACGCCGAGACGCTAGAGAATCCGTCAAGGCGTGTGTTAGAGAATTTATGCATGAGATGTATAGCCCGAGAACTTTTGTTGTCGTGAAAGAGGCTTTCGAGTGTCTTCCAAGCATCATACGCAGTGGTGTTCGGCTTGAGGATGGTGTGCAAGAGGTCATTCGAGATGGTTGCATAAATCCATTGGAGCACAATGGCATCCAACCGATCCCAAGATTCATCAGTCTCTATTTCTTTGGCCTTGTCGGTTTCGTTAGTCGTTCCAGAAGATGAGGAGGATGAAGCAGGTTTGGGAGAGAGGTGATCGATAACAAGGTTAGCCCGACATTGAATCTTGAACAGTTCGGACCAAGACGCGTATTGTCCGGATTCCATCTCGAGCACAACCGGAATTAGGCTCTTGATGTTTGTGACGGTTGCAGCGGGGTGTATCTTGGGCTCCATTGTGGTGAGAGAATGCGACAGGGAGATCGGAAAAGAGTGGAGATCGGCAGGAGGTGAATTGAGGGAAGGGAGGGAGGATTATGGTAGGGAGGGAGGATTATGGTAGGTCTCGTGATACCATGTAAAGTATGCAATAGGATCGATGGATCCTCCCTCTATTCACATTCCAATATATAGATACAATTCTCCACTATTTTGGTAGAGATACAATCACATTCCATAATGTACGGGATTTCGATATTAACCATAAATACAAATGTTGACTAATGCTATTAGTAAATAATATATCATATTACTAAAAGTTTCACATATTGCCCCTCACCTTTAGTGAAAGTACACACTACCCCTTTTACTTTTTTTAAATTTATTAAACCTCAAGTTTAAACGACATGGATAAAGCTTAGAACATCAAAAAAAAAAAAAAAAAAAAAAAAAAAACCCACAAGAATATTATATACTATCTTAAAAACCAAAGTCGGTGGGGTATCCACCGGCTTTGGTTGACTTTCCTTTGTATATAAAGTTTCTTTGCATTAAAATCTTGTAAATGTAATGTTGCTGCAGTGGTTTTCCATCACCAAGTCAATAAGAAGGTAGGAGTTCGATACTTGACCCCCCTGTTTTTTCTCATATGGTTTTTAATTTATATAGGCCCAACTAATAATTTACATTTTTGACCCCTTCATCTTTTACATTTTGCATTTCTTGATAATACTTTTGAAATATACATTTTTTGCTCATGCTTTTGTAATCTACATTTTTGGCCCATAACTTTTTTTCTTTTTTAACGCATTGTAATTTATGCTCTTTGTCTTGCTACACGTTTTCACCCGTCTGTATTGTATTGTATACTATCTTAAAAACCAAAGTCGGTGGAATTTTCCACCGGCTTTGGTTTTTGAACTTGGCAATTTTAGTCTTTTTCTCATTTTTAATATCCTTTACTTTAGCAATTGGTATTTTTAGCCCCTAGCTTTTTAGTAAATTAATTTTCTCTAAATAACTTTCGTTCGTTAATCTCTTTTGTTAATTACTTTTTTACATTCATATTTTTATGTACGTGTCGGTATAAATTTGAGTGTATTTATGTTTCGACGACCAAAGTCGGTGGAATTTCCTACCGGCTTTGGTTGGCCCTTCAACTTTTGGACTTGGCAATTTTAGTCCTTTCCTCATTTTTAATATCCTCTACTTTAGCAATTGGATTTGGTTGTCCCTTCAACTTTTGGACTTGGCAATTTTAGTCATTTCCTCATTATATCCTCTACTTTAGCAATTGGCATTTTTAGCTCCTAGCTTTTTACTAAATTAATTTTCTCTAAATAACTTTCATTCGTTAATCTCTTTTGTTAATTACTTTTTTACATTCATATTTTTATGTACGTGTCAGTATAAATTTGAGTGTGTCTATGTTTCGACGTAAATTGTTTCTGGAAACGAGTCAGGTCAAATATAATATGTGTTCGTTTAGAAAAACCATTTTTACGTGCATATTTTTATATATTTGTTTTTAATAGTTCGAGTTGTTCTATGTTTCGACGTAAATTTTTTGGGAAACGAGTCAGGTCAAATATAATACATTTTCATGCTTATTTTATTTTCCTTTCGTAAATTTTGTTCCGAAATGAGCGGAGACAAATTGTGGTTTTCCTCCTTTTTTTAAAAACCCTAATTAATACCATATAATACGTTGTACAGTATAAATTCGATTTACTTTACGTTTTGATTCAATCTGAATGCTTATATAGGTTACATTGAGTTCAATCAGATACGTTGAAATACACGTTCGTATGGTTAACGCATCACATAACACTTGAACTAATTCATTCGATTTTTGCGTTGTACCCGCGCCGCAACGCGCGCGGGTCTTTTTACTAGTTAAACCTCAAGTTTAAAAGAAAATTCACCGTAAAAAAAAAGAAAAAAAGAAAACATCAAAAAACTAAAAAAAAAGATTAGAACAAAAATTGATGGATTATTAATAAGTTGGACTGTAAATAAGAATAGGATAAATTACATTTTTCGTCCTTTATGTTTGTACTAGATTGCAATAGATGACCTTTACGTTCAATAATTACAGTGACAGTCTTTTTTTTGTAAGACCTGTTGCACCCTACGTCCTTTGATCCTAACTTGATTAAAAATTTCAGTTAACTTAACTGAGGACATGTGCACCTCATGTGAGGGCAAAATGGTCATTTCAAAACTAAAAAACTTATATAAAAATCTCTAAAACCTTTCCTCCCCTTTATGTCTTTCTTCCTGTTGAAACCCTTGTACGCACACATCATCGACCCCCTGCCTTCTCCCTCTCGATTCTCGACCGGCTACCGGAGTGGACTCCGGCGACTATGACCGGCCGGTTATGGCTGGTTCTCCGGCTACACCACCACACCACGACCACCCTCTAAATCTTTCTCACCCTCAGTTACCGGCGACGAAATCTCCGACGAGACACTCACAACAACCCCTGCCTCCTCTCTCTCGCGACTGATCGACAGCCGGGCTCCGGCCGACAAACCTCCGACAGTCCGACAAAACCCCGGTAAGTTTTCGTCTTGGAGTTCTTCTTCAACTCAGATCCGTTTGGATCTCCTCATCATGGATTTTTATAGGCATCGATTGGAAGATGAATTGTGAAGTAAAGGTTTAAATTGAAAAACACTCCGACAAAAGTACTCTTTGATTGATGAAAACAAAAATTGAAAAACAGATTGATAACAGGAAGAAGTAAGATGATAATTGAATACCTTTGAATTGATTGGAAGATGAATTGTGAAGTAAAGGCTTAAATATACATAAATCCTGAGAGTATGTAAGAAGTATGTTTTGTAGATGACAAAATCAAACCAATGAGAATAAAGTTTATTTCTATATCTATATGTAATTGATCTGCAGTTTGCAATCGATTCAATCTGCCTAAATCAGTTTGTCGTTCTGATTGCAACCAATTTCATATGCCATATCAGATCTAGGGTTCAAGAACGATGCCGGCGACCCGGTTTTTTGGTGACCGGCTTTAAGAGAGAGAGAGAGCTGAGGGAGAGAGACTGGGTGTTTATTTATTGGGGAAGAAGATGGTGTTTATTATTAATATATATTTTAAATAAAAATATGAAATGACCAGAATACCCTTAAGTTGATATACATAACTGAAAATTTTAACTGAGTTAGTGCTAAAGGACGAAAGGTGTAATGCGTTTTCCAAATAAAGGACTGTGACTGTAATTATTGAAGTTAAAGGTTATCCATTGGAACACGCTACAAACATGAAGGACGAAAAAGTGTAATTTACCCATAAGAATATTAGAAATTTGTGACATATATAGGTGTATCTCTTATCAGTTTTATTTTATGTTATGTTATGGGAAAGGATCCATTAAAAAGTGGATTTTGCGTAACTAGTTTAAGAAAAAGATTGTGATAATGACATGTGACACTCCTAATAAGTAGGAATGAAGGGCATTTTGGTCGTTATAAATAGGAGTGAAAATGACATGTGACACCCCTTTTGTTTTTCAAAAATACAACAAAAAAAAATCTACTACAAAAAAATCTAGCACAAAAAATCTAGTACAAAACAATATAACAAAAAGTGTAGTACAAAAAATATAGTACGAAAAATGTAGTACAAAAAATACAACATAAAAAATCTAGTACAAAAAAATCTAGTACAAAAAAATCTAGTACAAAAAATATAGCACGAAAAAAATCAACAAAAAAATGTAGTACAAAAAAATCCAGCACAAAAAATTGAGAAAAAAAAATTTAAGACAAAAAAATTTACTAAAAAAATTTTAACACAAAAATATAGTAAAAAAATCTAGCACAAATAAATGTTATACAACATAGAAATACAACACATTTTAGTGGGTTTTTATAGTCTTCATATTTTATATAGCAATATAGTACTCAAATTAAAGATAAAAAGACGCTTGATTTTACGGTGAATTTTTTATGAACAAATAATGTCGTACTAAAAAGTTATGAACGTTTAAAAAACAGGGATGGAATATGCATGTGCCTTGCATGTGGAGAGAGAAAATCCATAAATAGGATTTTCTCAAGATACCCTTCCACTCCTCTTTTCTCCTACACTTACATCATAACCATTGATTTGAAAAATGAATGGTTAAGATTCCTTTTCATCATACTTAGGAAATAAACTTTTTATTTGATCTTACCCCTTTATGTTATAGTCAGCATTTATATATCTATCACAAATTATATTGTTTTTGTTATTCTAAAATTTGGGTTATTACTCTCGTAATGACATGTTATTTTACCCATTCCTTAAAATAAATTAGTAGCCAATATACATGAACATACATTGTAAAACGTATTCTTTATTTTGACAACACTAAAAATAAGAACTTATAGATAATACAATAATAAATAGAATTATTCATATATTTATATTTTGCATATGAGGGCATGCGACAAATGAACATATAGAGGTACATATCAAGCTCGCATAATCATACTATATGCATCTCATAAGTACAGATAATGTGAGACAGAATGTTGGCACCATATAGACACCCGCATTATTATACAAACAAGATGTATTAGGGTTGACTCACACGCCTAATACGCAACTAAAATCATAAGATTGCGGAAACTGGTGGTGTTGGTTGGGGCGGGGGAGCCAGCCAGCCAACATTGGCTAACCCACTCCGTGGCAGGGTTGGCTTGGCGTTGCCCAGCCAGCGTTGCTATAAAGCCCAGCGTTCGGCGGGGGGCGGGGTGACCTGGATAGCTAGGATTGGCTGGTCAAATCAAACCGTTGGGGATAGCCGTTAGCCAAACGGCTAGTTTAATTAAGAAAATTTCTTTTTTAAACCCTTTTTTACAATTTTTTTTTACCACTTTCGTGTACATCTCTACTTCTTCTATCTTCATATTTTTATAAATTTAACCCACATCCTCTAAAATGCATCATTTTAACCGTGGATACGACCCGACCAATCCTTTTGGATACCAAGAACCCTCGAACCCTAGCCCGCCACAAAACCGTCAACCAACAAACCGACCTAGCGGCCCTTTCATCTACTCACTGCTTCCCAACCTAGCGGCCGCCGTGTCGTACATTGGAAACCGTGTTTACACGAATTTTCCATACGACAAATCATCTATTCCTGTCATTAACCTTTCCCAACCCGATTCGGTTCCCGAAACACCACCGCAAGACGTGAGCGGTTTGTCATCAAAACCCGCGAGAAAAAGAAGTAAAAAAAGGATGAGGAGAAAGCCATAGCGGCCGCTCAACGAACTTCATTAAAGTGGACACAACAAGAAGAAACCATTTTGGCAAAATGTTATATCAACGAATCGCAAGATCCAATTGAAGGTTTTTTTTATGACAAAATTACTTTTTTAGTTTAAATATATTTTTTATAATGCCATTTTTTTTGGAATAGGGATTTCACGACACTGCCAGCATTTTTTGGATTCCATTAAGAAATCCTTTCAAACGAAAATGAGAAGCGAGGAGGTGTATTATGAAAATGATAGCCTCTCGTCCAAGTGGAATGACATAAATACACAAGTCACCGCGTTCAACGGATTTTTCCATAAGGAGAGGACCTTGCCAAGGAGCGGTGAAACGGAGGCGGACTTTATCAAGAACGCCATTCTAACATACAGAGATAACAAGAAACATGAGTTCAAGTATATGCATTGTTGGGACGTATGTTGGTACACTTCTAAATAGGCGAGAGTTTCTAGTGCTAGCGAATCAACTTCATCCAAAAGAGCACGAACACCCTCGTCCCAAGCTCAGTCCGATGCTCGTGATCAAGAGCTAGATTTAAATTTGGATGATTTTGATGATTCTTCTCGCCCACCAGGTAGAGACACGTCAAAAAAGCGACTTCCACTACTACAAAAATTATTTCTTTTACCGTTCAAAACATTGATTTTGAGCAGTTTTTAGTAGATTTAGGAACGCCCAAACTGGCTGGAAAAAAACAAAGGACTCATTCTGAGTCTTTATTAACTCGCCCATATTGTACATAAAACGCCTAAAAAAAAGCCCTAAGAAGCCTGCTCAAAACTGCCCAAAATAACATGGAAACGGCCAAAAAAAACCTTCCATAAATCACTCAAAATAAATCCCAAAACACCCAAAAAGACTTTCCTAAAAGTCTGAATTACTTAAACTATAAACGCTCAAAAAAACCCTTTAAAATGCCCAAAAAAAATCTTTTTACAATGCTCTGTAAAACCCCTGTGTAGATCCCAAAACGTATCCGGATCACAGTGGTTGGTTGTTTTAGTCCAAAACACCTATTGATTAAGTGTTTGAACTATGAAGAGTCAAGAAAGATCAAGAATGAAGATGAAGCTAATGGATTGATGAATACAACTAGTGTTGTATTTAATCCAAACAGTAAAATATAGCAATGAATAACCTTGGAAATCAGATCTAAGCACAATATGAATGTAAACAACACTTGATTCCACCAAGAGCCAAAAGCTTGAATAAGTTACAATGCTTGGGGTATATATACTAGCCTCCTGACTTGCCAGCAAATTTATAAATTTGCTGGAATCTTAACTACACTAAGTCAGGAATACAACTTCTAGATAAATACAAAATAACCCCCTAAACATTCAAAATGCATACAAACTACTATCAAACTAATCCAGCACAAGTACCAACGATCTCATAAGCTCTAACAATATCCCCCCTAGATCGTTGCGTGCTTGTCTTCTCATTCTTCCGTGGTAACCGCTGGATCTTCCGTAGTTTGCTTTTCAGGCTCGGTTGGATTTTCTTCAAGAACTACCGTTTCTGGTGGTGTAACAGTCTCCGTTGGTGCTACCGGAGTTTCCTGATTAATGTTAGCTTCACTTGATTGTTTGTCCTCCTTAGCGGCCTCATATGTGGATGAGGCCGGAGGTGTTGATGTTGCTTGAGAGGTGGTGGTGGTTCGATCTGCTGTTGAAGTAGAGCTTCCTCCCACTGTTTTCTCGTGTTTCTTTTTCTTCCGAGCTTCTTTCTTTTTCTGTTCTTTCTCTTTTCGCTTCTCCATTTTGTCTACCATGTCGAGCATATCTCTTTTTAGTCTCCAGGCACGCTCCACTGCTTGTTGAAACAGTGCTGCCTCTTCAAGATTGGCATTGCCAGCTCCGACGTTAATGCGACTTGCATTCAGCATGGTGAGATCTGAGAGCCCGAACTTAAACACGTCCATAGGATCCAGAATTCGAATATCAACATTATCGTTTGACCTGATTACTGCTTCACCGGTTTGACTATCATAAAACCATTTCTTGAAATCCTTGAGGGCTACAGGGATTTCTTCTGGAAGCTTGACTCTGGTGACAACTTTAGCAGGGTTGACCACCCACGTCACCTTTCCTTTGCCTGTTACTGGATCGAAGGTGGTTTTTGACACTCGGCGTCTTGGGCGCTGTGGGGCATGATTCGGGAAATCTCTGTCACATTCTTTCGCAATTAGTCGTTCAAAATCCCTTCCGATGCCTCTGTCACCATGGTTTAGCAGATTCAGACGCCCAAGCTCTCTCAGATCCCACCTTGGAAGAGTGAAGAGATCAAATCCTGTTTCAAAATACTGTATCACTCCACCACGTCTCTTCACTACGAACATGCCTCTGAGATTGTCATACATCCAACTGATGATTTTCTCAGTTTCCTCAGATTTTACAACTCTTATCACTTGATGAAGATCAGGAAGTTTTTCTCGTTCCTTTCTAAACCATTCGGGGTGCTCTGGAGTAAATGTTTTGCCGTCTTCTTGCTCATACAGGACTTCATCCTCGAGCCCCCATTCAATAAAGGTCGGTGGCATGACTTCTCTATCCACCTCCTCTTCTTCGCTTTCATTTCCCTCCAATGCTTTATCAACAGATTCTAATCTCCTTTTCTTTACTTCAGCTTCCTTTTCTTTGCGAGCTATTTCTTCCTGAATGAAAGCATCAAAGTCGAAGATTTCATCGAATGTAAACATCGGCTCGATTTTCGTCTTTTCACATATCCCGCGCATCATCCTGTAGAGTTTCTCCAAGCCAGCTTGCTGAAACCTGACAAACTTGGCTTGCTTGGCCATGTATGCCGTCATTTCCTTGTTCTTCTTTCTCTGATCTTTGAGTTTTTCTCTCAGGATGTTCGTATCATTAACTTGATTCTTTAATAAACAAATTTCTTTCGCCACAGAAGGCCCGGTGTCCTTGATCAATCGGTCATACAGGTCTTGAAAGGGACGAAGCCTTTGTGGAACAACTGGAGGCTTTGAAATTCTTGTTGGTTTGACTGGGGATACCTTTGATGTGCCTTGACCTGCTTGTGCCTCGTATGGATCAACAAGAATTTGGTCAACGAAATCATTGAGAGTTTGAGTTTCTTCAGGAACTACTTCGGGCATCTCAGATGAAGATATTTCTTTACGCTTCAGACTCTTTTCTCTTTTCTCTTTCTCCTGCATTGCATGAATGGCTTTCAGATCTTGAATATGTTTACGATGCTCTTCAGTTTCTGCCGCCCTGATTGCTGAACTCATGAGACGCTCAGAACCTTCCGTTGTCTTTTTCTTCTTTGGAGGTTCTCCTTCAGCAGGTTGCTTGTCTTTTCTTTTTCCTTTGCTTCTTTCTTCTTTGGCAGCTGCTTCGGCCAGAGCCTGTGTAGCTTTCTGTTGTTTAGCTTTGACACCTTCTTTGTATTTCTGATATGCAGCTTTAACGATTGGTAGTCTTTCAGCTCTATACATCCAATCGTGCAGCAAAACCCATTCGTTGGTTTTGATTTCTGTATACTGTCTGCTTGTAGGCACGTGAAACTTGTAGGTGTTTCCGTCATTTGGGAGGTCCTTGTGTTGATCATTAATGAGCATTTGAATAAATCTCGGGTACATCGCCCAAGTTGCTCCATTTGCATTCTCTCGCATATAATTGAATATGAGGCCGGAGAGATTGAATTTCTGATTGATACACAAGCTTAGCATGGCTGCAGACCATTCTAGATTCAGCCCGTCAAATCCGCCTTTTCGATGAGCTAGGCTCATCGAGATCACGTGGACAATAAACCTCCAATCCCGGGTGAGACCTCCTCTCTTGATTTCTTTCTTGTTTCTGAAATCCCCGGCGTATCCCATTCCTCTAAAACCGTCAAGAATATCATCTTGACTAAGACTTTGCGGTTCATCACTGTTGTCTTTAAGCTTCAGAACTTGACGTATCCTTTCCTCTGTCACTTCCACTCTTTTGTTGCGCACGGTTGAAGAGATTCCCGGTTTGTTGTTTATAGACTCCAGCTTCACGTTCTCCCAGAATTCTTGAATGTGAAGGGGATAGACAGGAACGGATGTCTCCACCGCGTAACCGATTCTGCTATCACGTACCCATCTGGATACATCTTCGAAGTCAGTCGGCACTAGATCAAGATTTATGCTCTGATTATGCTTGAGGGTTTTATCCCATTCCAGTACTTTTACCATGCTGCACAGAAAACGAGGCAAGTTAGAATGCATAGTTACCAGATAGACTATGTACAAAAAGAAATTTACCAAGGATATGTACAATTATAATAATTAAAAAAAATCAACATTTTGATAATTTCGCTGCCAGGTCAGAGAGTTTCATCGCTGCCGGATCAAGGAATTTCATCGCCGATACGTGTTGCCGAGATCAGGTATTGGATCAGTCGAGCATCGCTGACTTCGCCAACACAACTGATCCCGATAACTTCTCGTTAACTTCGCTATGTTCGCTGGGAATCAGACAAGATTTCAAGGCTAAAATCGCTGGCGAACATGGCGAAGACAGCGTTTCTTTTCAGGTAATGGTCTACCAGCGAAGGTGTCGATCTAAATCGCTAACCGAGCGAATTAGATCGTTCGCTGGTCGCTCGAACTCGCGTTCGAGACTTTTGATTATCCCCTACCTAATTTCGCTATCATCGCTGGCATCATAATAATATCGCTATATTCAACCGTTTCTTGATAAACCCTTTACAAAAGCCCTAAAATTGATTTGACAATATGATACTGAGTAAAACACCTAAAACTTTCAAATCAGATGCATTGAATTCTAACCATAAACAATAACAGATTATATCGAAGGAACAAAACAAAAGAAAAACATCAACACATTTCTGATTTCAAATTTGATTTAGAATATTATGAACTTCAAACCTACTCAAACAGATTTCTTTGATTTGAACAAAAGATTGCGATAAGATGAAGGATAATCTGAAACCTACCTGATGATGTTTGACGAAGATGAGAAAACTTGTGTTGATTTTATGATGAACCGATTAAAGATGAGAGGATGAAGACGATGACAGACCGGCGATGAAGAGGTTTCAAAATGAAATTTTAAAAGTTTTTACAGTTGTAAAAACTATATATATGTACGGTTAAAGATAACCAGCGAACTTGTAAGTTCGCTGGTATCTTAATTTCGCCGGCATTCTTATGTTTTCAAATCAAATTTGATTTTGCGTGTTGATTTCAAACTTTCTCGAAAAACGTGCCCATTTTTGTTTAAAACCTTGTTTATTTCAGAATATTCACAGTAATGCTAAAATTTGGGCCATTTTGACTCCGAACTTCAAATTTCTTGCTTTGCGAGGATTCACTTAACTCAGAATTTCCTGAAATGTCTGACACTTACCGAACTTACCTGCAGAGGATCATACTGCCAACACTCGCCACATTCTTTATATATTATTATTGTTATATTACTAACCAGGGCACAAGAAAAACTGTCAGTATGTTTGTCCGCTTAAATCCATGCATCCTTCTTTCAACATACCTTCGGAGAGCGTGTTTTATCATGTTTTCGGTAATATTGACAAGTCTTCGATGGCCCCCACACAAGCTATTGAAAATAGAATCATTACGCCCTCGTGAGTCCCACATCAGGACATACCCCCGCGATCAAGGTATGCACAAAGATTCTTCATAATGGGTGAGTATATTGGATTCATTCTCTTCAACGATAGAACGGAGATCAGGTCTGTACTTTCGTACGACAGAGATTCCAGGAACTATCGAGGGTTAAGATAGATAGTTCGGCCAACAGGTCAGTACTACCGTACAGCAGAGTTGCCTACTGATCTATCAGAGAATTTGGCCAAAGATGGCACTTATTATGGATTTTGGCCAATAATGGCGCTTATTATACAGGGTTTGGCCTTTTTTTTTTTTTTTTTTTTTTTTTAGGCACTTATTAATAAGAGAATATCATAGCATCGCATCTAGGTCAGTACCACCGTACAGCAGAAGAGCAACTATGATATCCTCCGAATGACATACCAATATAAAGACCCGAAATCTCAGACTTTGGCAATCCGTCAACGCAAGATTCAAGACCATTAAGCCATATGCCGCAACGTGTTACCCACTGAGGTGCGTAATGCCTGAGAAAAGCCAGAATTCTTGTGTAGATATTATGTTCGGCTCCCTACCAGCAGTTTACTCGTCGGTGTTGCTGAATCTACCGACACGTCGTTGCTTGGTACCCTGATTGTATATTGTATTCTGTTCAAAGAGATGACAAAGTGTTAGCAATTTTCTATCACTTCCTCTAACAGGAGTCTGACATAAGCATCTGTTTCAAGGATTTTCTGAATATCCCCCCTAAAATTTTTATTTTCGTAAGTCCATTAGCCCGAAAATAAAATTTTAACCAGAAAATCTTTTGGTGGGCGACATTTTCCAATACTAGTTTTATTTTCAACAAGCAAAAACTTTATTATATTAATTTTAATTAAAAGTTTTTTTTTTTTTTATTTATTTATTTTTTTTTTAATCAACACAAGATTCATTTCCAGTCAAGGAAATTAACCATTTCTAACCAGGTTACCAACTGGTTAAAACGGGTTTTGTCAAACGCTTTCGTAAAGATGTCGGCCCGTTGTTGTGTTGTGTCCACTGGCACCACTTGAATGTATCCCTTTTCATAAGCATCTCGAATTGCGTGAATGCGAATTTCGATGTGCTTGGTTCTTGAGTGATGCACGGGATTCTTCACAATTCCCAGACACGCTTCATTGTCGATGAATATCGGAGTCTTCATGATGTTGATTTCGTAATCCAGCAACTGATTTTGTATCCAAAGGACTTGTGAACAGCAACTGTATGCCGCAGTGTATTCCGCTTGAGCTGTTGACGTGGACACTGTTGTTTGCTTCTTGCTTTGCCATGAAATCAACCGGTTTCCCAGAAATTGACATCCTCCTGATACCGACCTGCGATCTACTTTGCAACCTGCATGATCACTGTCAGAATATGCAATTAAATCAAAATTACTATCTTTAGGATACCAAAGCCCTAGTTTTGGAGTTCCTTTGAGATAGCGGAAGATGCGCTTTACAGCAATTTCATGGGATTCCTTGGGATTTGTTTGGAATCGAGCACAAAGACAAACTGCCCACATGATATCAGGTCTGCTGGCTGTCAAGTACATCAAAGAACCGATCATTGAACGATAGAAGGATTTGTTCTGTTTGGGAGGCGAATGGCGTGCTTGCAACTTTGCAGTCATTCATGTTGTACTTCGAGAGAATGTCCCGAATGTATTTAGCCTGATGAATCAGAATTCCATCCTCCCTTTGCTTCACTTCTAAACCCAAGAAGAAATTCAGCTCTCCCATCATGCTCATCTCGAATTTTGCTTTCATGATGGTTTCAAATTCTCTGCACAACGCCTCATTGGTTGACCCGAATATAATATCATCCACGTAGATTTGGACTAGCATAACATCTTCCCCTATCTTCTTGGTGAAGAGTGTCATGTCAATCGTTCCTCTGTTATAACCACATTCCAGCAAGTATGTGGACAGAGTCTCATACCATGCGCGTGGAGCTTGATGAAGGCCATAAAGTGCTTTATCCAATTTGAAATAACGGCCTGGAAAATGAGGATCTTCGAACCCTGGAGGTTGACACACGTAAACTTCCTCCTTGACTTTCCCGCACAGAAACGCACTTTTGACATCCATTTGAAAGACCTTGAAGTTTCTATAAGAGGCATACGCCAGGAATATTCTGATTGCTTCCAATCGTGCGACTGGAGCAAAAACCTCTTCGTAGTCAATCCCCTCTTCTTGTCGAAAACCCTGCACTACCAATCGAGCCTTGTTCTTGATAACCACCCCACGATCATCCATCTTGTTTCGAAAGACCCATTTAGTGCCGATAGGGAACTTTCCATCAGGTAGATCTACAAGTTCCCACACTTTGAGTTTCCTGAATTGGGATAATTCTTCTTGCATTGCCTGAACCCAGCTGGAGTCTTGAATAGCGTCTTCGATGTCACGTGGAACTGATTGTGATAGAAAAGCTGCGAAGAGACCTTTGTTGATGCTTGCTGACTGCCCTCGAGTGCGTACTCCTTCTTCTACTGCGCCGATGACATTTTCAAGAGGATGATTTTTATTTGTCTTGTAACCTGCATTTGTCAGAGATTCGATTTGCTGCGGAAGGTTGGTGAAATGTTCGTCGACATAAATTATTGGTGGATCATCGTCTTGAGTTGGCTCATTCACATTCGCCTGTGAAGAAGAAGCACCATTGTCTTGGGTGTTCTCAGGCGAAGTGTCACCATTTGATTCATTTACAGCCATAATCGGATCAGCAGATGATGGAGATAATCGGGTGGTGAAAGGAGTAAAACCAATGTCAGACGAGTCAAACAAAGGTTCAACTTGAGCGTCTTCGACTGGCTCAGGGTCAGACGTAGTTTCCGGAATTTCAAAGTTATTGAAGATCACACTCACATCATAGAACCAGTCAGGAGTGCTGCCAGTGTTGGTGTAATTTCCTTCTTGAAAGTCCACGTAGTACGATTCGATCACCATCTTTGTTCGTTTGTTGTAAACACGATAAGCCTTTTGAGTGGATGAATACCCCATAAAGTAGCAGATATCACCCACTGCTTCAAACTTGACGAGATTTTCTTGAGTGTTCAACAGAGTGCACGAACATCCGAATGGCCTGAAGAAATCTATAAGAGGCTTTCTTTTGAAGAGAAGCTCGTATGCTGTCTTTCCATGAGGTTTCACGATGAGCACCCTGTTCAGAACGTAGCATGCTGTATTAACAGCTTCAGCCCAGAAGATAATTGGAAGCTTGGAGTCCACCAGCATGGTTCTTGCAGCTTCAATCAACGTTCTGTTCTTGCGTTCAGCGACTCCATTTTGCTGAGGAGTTCTGGCTGCACTGTATTGAAGATGAATTCCTTTTTCTGCGCAGAATGATATGAAGGTCTGATTTTTGAATTCAGACCCGTTGTCGCTTCTTATGGACTTCACTTTCCGCTTGATTACGTTCTCTATCAGGGGAATGAATGCTTTTAACACTTCAGCAGTCTCGCTCTTTGCTTCAAGAAAATATACCCGTGAAAACCGAGAGTAATCATCTGTTACAACCAAACAATAAGAGCTTTTAGCAAGACTTTTAACACTGATAGGACCGAAAAGATCCATGTGCAACAATTGAAGTGGTGCAGAAATCGTGTTCACTGCTTTGGACTTGTGTGGTTTCTTATGCTGCTTTCCCTGGGCGCATGCAATACATTTTGCAGAAAATGGAAATTCTTTGATTGGAAGACCTCTAACTAAGTTCATTTTAGATAGTTTATTCATATTTTTGAAGTTAACATGCCCCAGTCGTCTATGCCAAAGCAGTGACTCCGATTCTGACGCTTTAGAAATTAAGCATGTCAAGTTGTCATTTGTCTTGGCGTTTTTCATGTTGAGCACATATGTGTTGTTCTGTCTTGGAGCAGTGAGCATGATCATTTCTGCAGGAACAACATAACCGGGCTTCAGGAACAAGCATTCCATGTCATTGAACAGCACCGAGATCCCTTTATCACACACTTGAGAAACGCTCATGAGATTATAGCACAGCTCAGGAACATAGTTGACATTTTCCAGCGTGAGGGCTTCGGACACTACATCTCCTACTCCAACAATCTTTCCTCCCTTTTCATCGCCAGCAAAAGACACGAAGTCACCATCAATAAAGCGGAAGTTTTTCACTAGTTCCTTCAATCCAGTCATGTGTCTTGAACATCCGCTGTCTACGTGCCAGATGTATTCCATGAGCATTCGAAGCCATTTCTAGAGTTTATTCTGACATACACAAATACACAACTATACAGGTTAGTTTGATTTAGGAACCTAGATCTGTTTGATTTCGAATCTATCGTGGTTTTGACCCACTTTGACCTCTTTTTGTTTCCAAAGATACGCAGTTGAATCAACCAGATTTTTAACAGATTTCTTAAGATAATTTAGTTGCTGCGTGACGTTTGTAATAAAATCATGCTCTGGTTTAGGAAACTTTTTGGTTTTACAATGTTTCGCTGTATGTCCTAAATGACCACAGCGAAAACATCTTTTATGTCTGGGTCTTTTGGTGTGAGAAGATGATGTATGTGATGAGAGTCTTGAGCTTTCTGCTTTCTTCATTTTCTTGTCCACTCTGCTTTCATCTTCGGGAAATTCTTCATCACTGTCTGAATCGAGTGAGCTTTCAGACGTGTTGTCCTCTCTTGAATTTTGTTCTTCACTTGCTTCACAACTTGAACATTCGAAGCTTTCATCACTAGTTGCTTGATCTTCAGTTGAGGTTTCTGAATGCGAACTTTCTGATGTCTGTTCGTCTTCTGTGGTAATGACGCTTGAATCTACATTATCTTGATCTTCAGTAGCGTTCTTTTCCGATTCTGTCATACCTGTTCTGGAAGGAATAAATTCGGGAATTTCCTTTGTAAGGAATTTTCCAAAACTATTCCTTTTTAATTCTGGCACAAATACAGGAGATTCACAAGCAACATTATCATCACAACACGCATAATTCAAACCATGACATTCAGACACATAAGGTTCATGATCACGGGTCTCAAATGTAGGCACATGGCCCTTACAGTCATCCACAGATTTAGTTTTAGGCACTTGGCCATTACAGTCATCCATCCTACTTAAACTATTACATTCATACTTAACATTGTTTTTAGAACAATTCCAGACGAACCAGTTAACGGTGGAATAACTGTCGCCTGAATAACCAATTCCTATTTTTGACCCTCCGCAGTCTCCATCATCATCGCACACATCTTCTTTACACTCAATGGAATCTGCATTGCTTTTAGAGCAGTTAGTAGTTGTCTCATTTTTATAAAATTCATTTTGTTCAACTGAGGCCTTTTCATTTATGAGATCATTTTCGGGATGAGGAGTAGGCATAGGCACGTAGTTTTTGCTGTGAGGCGGAAAGAAAAGTTTTCTTTCATTTCCGTGCCTATCCTTATAACCAATCCCGTCTTTCACAAACGTTGGTCGTTGGCAATTTTTGATGTCAGTAAAGGCCTTTTGACTGACATTCCATTTATCTATTATAATTTGAAGTTTGTTCTTTTCATTCAAAGCTTTTTCTAATCTTTCTGTAAGATCATTTATGATAAAATCTTTTCTAAACACAAATTCTTTAAGAGTTTGCATTTCAGCCAAAGTTGAGTTCAACTTTCTCTGATATGCAGCCTCATTTTGTTTAAGCTCGTTATTAATTTTTAAAGCTTTGTCCTTTTGCCTTTCAAACTCCAAATTTAAGAATTTATAATGTGCCACGACATCAACGCATGCTTCGGAGCATAACTTCTCCTTAAAACTGAGTGGAATACTATTTACCAAGTCTTTGTCAGCCTTCTCTTTTGATGCATCTGCTTTCATGGCTGTAGCTTGAGCTTTATCCTTTCCTTTCTCAGCATCCTTTTCAGTTTGATCACCAGACTTCACTGAAGGCAGAATACCTTTCAATCCCTTGTCAGCATCATTGTTTCCAGTTGGGATTCCAGTTGTCTGCTTCTCAAACTGCCTTGCAGGTGACTCACTTGAGATTTTGGCCATCAGGGCTTTGCTGACTTGTTCCTTAGCTTCAGTGATCTCTTCGCTCCAATCATAGTCTTCAACAACTAAAGCCTTTGGCGTGCTGGGAGATGCGTTGCTTTTGTTCTCTTCAACAGTGATCTGTTTAACAGCAGGAGTAGTTTCACTGTTTCCCTCTTTCAACAACGGACAGTCACGCTTGAAGTGTCCAAGATTCTTGCAGTTGTAGCATCTCAGCTTGGACTTGTCAAAGCCAGCTTTTCCAAGACCCAATCGCTTGCCTGTCTTGTCTTGAAATTTCTTTAATCTCAGAGTGATCATGGCCATTTGCCATTTCAGATCCATTTCTTCCATATCATCTGGATCAACCTGATACATGTCTTCGGCAGTAAACATCTCCTTCTTCAGTTCCCCAGACATTAGGGCTTCATAGCTGCTCAGAAATGTGTTGAAGAGAGCCACATTCTCAGTGGAAACTTTCAATGCTTGAGTATCAACAGTGATAGTCTTCTCGACAAGTTGTGGAGCTTTAGATGCGCTTGCGGAAGCATTTGCGTAAATTAGGTCAGAAGCTTGTGGAGTGATGCCCCCTGCAGCGAGAAATGCTACATTCTTCAATCCAGCTGAAGGTTGAGTTGCTTTAGGTTGATATCCAGCAGTGTTCATCTCTCTCTTGTTAACGTCCATTTCAAATGCCCTTAGGGTGTTGATCAAATCTGACAAAGTGACAGGATTAGGATTGTTGAGGAAATCCTTCTTGATCATCATACATTGCAGGCTCCATTCCTTGGGGAGCGAATCAAGCAGTTTCTTTATTGCAGCACGATTGGTAACAGGATTTCCTGCTTTCTTCATTTTCGTCATCATGTTTAGGAAGCGGCTAATGTGATCAGACAAGCTTTCTCCACGGACTCCGCAAAACATGTCGTATTGCTTCTGAACCATATCTCTCTTGCTTTCGATCAGTTCTTCATTTCCCTCATAGTACTCGATCAATGCATTCCAGAGTGCATTTGCAGTTCGGTGTTCTTCAAACATGTTGCAGTCGTTTGTTGATAAGGCCATGGTTAGAGCGGCGTGTGCACGACGATCACGTTGAATGAGGGCCTTGTCTTCGTCAGTGAAGGTAGTAGCATCGTTGTTAGTAACTACCGCATCTCCTCTAACTACCGTGGGAACGTGAGGTCCGGCGGTAACAGAGAGCCACAGATTGTAATCCGTGTACTCGAAGAACGATTGAATGCGCGTTTTCCAAGTGCTAAAGTCTTCCGCTCCTTTCAACTTTGGTGGGCGAGTTGTGGTTCCAGTTTCGAGTTCCGCTTGAGCGATTGGACTTAGTTGATTTAGCGACATTTTTCTTTGTTTTTGACAAACTAGTGCTGAACAGACTTAAATACGCCGACAGAACTTTAAATTCGCCGGTGAGCGATGTTGACAGATGATCTTCGCTGACTGGTTCGCTACCTTCGCTGATAAGCTGTGGATCCTGCACGAGCAATCAACTTATCTACGCTGACAAATCAAACATAAACAGAGTTAGGTTAAATTTGCCGGAAACCGTGATAGGAACACTGTGATTCGCTAGCACGGTTCTCGAAGTCGCCTTCGATAATTTCGCTCAAGGGACAAATGGTGCTATTTCGCTGATGATCAGCAAATTCGCTCGAACGATAGTCGGCGAATTTGTTGATTATGCGATAAAACACTTAGCGATTTGAATTATTTCGCTATATTCAACGCCAAGATCGCTGTATTCAAAATATAAATTCGCTGTATTCAAATATTCTTCGCTGTCTTCAAAATAATTTCGCTGGACAGAGGGTTTAACACGAACTAAAACCCTCTAATCACTCAAAAACAGCCCAAAAACCATGTTTTGATGCACCAAAATGACCAAAATAACTCCCTAATCAAGTATTAACAACAACATATCGATTAAACACACCAAATCAATCCATTTTAAGCCCAAAAATTTGAAAAAAACCTTGAAACTTTGAAAAACCTTCAAAACAATGAAAAATCTTAACAAGAACACAACAACCAAGAGCACAAAGGCTCTGATACCAAATTATAGATCCCAAAACGTATCCGGATCACAGTGGTTGGTTGTTTTAGTCCAAAACACCTATTGATTAAGTGTTTGAACTATGAAGAGTCAAGAAAGATCAAGAATGAAGATGAAGCTAATGGATTGATGAATACAACTAGTGTTGTATTTAATCCAAACAGTAAAATATAGCAATGAATAACCTTGGAAATCAGATCTAAGCACAATATGAATGTAAACAACACTTGATTCCACCAAGAGCCAAAAGCTTGAATAAGTTACAATGCTTGGGGTATATATACTAGCCTCCTGACTTGCCAGCAAATTTATAAATTTGCTGGAATCTTAACTACACTAAGTCAGGAATACAACTTCTAGATAAATACAAAATAACCCCCTAAACATTCAAAATGCATACAAACTACTATCAAACTAATCCAGCACAAGTACCAACGATCTCATAAGCTCTAACACCCTGTTGAATGCCAAGAATTTCTCAATAAATGCAGCCACCCAAAAATTTGTAAAAAACAAAGACAAATGCATATAAATGAAACCAAAATTATATTAAACATCCAAACAAATATCACAAACGTGTTTCATCAACAAAACTAAACAGATATATCCCAAACATGTTTGATAGCGGACATATCTTACAAAAATTGTTCAAACACGATACTATTTCTTGGTGGTATCATTAAACACTTCTCTGAAAAACCGAGTCATGATGTTCTTAACCAACTCATCGATTTCCGCTTCAGTGACATCTCTTGTGTCGTTCCAAATCTGAAAAAACAAGTAAAGAAAATGAGATTGATTCAAACATGTAGAATTGATTTAAAATATGTAAATTAAATACAACACTTACCTTTTTCAGAGAATCATATTGCTTTTCGAGAACAAAGTTGAACATGTTTCTTATTACCAAATATCCACACTCCCAAGAGCCATGTTGTTGCATACACTACATTGTATCAAACGAAAATGCATTAATAAAATAATCTTTTAATTTTATAAAATACAAAATATATATGGATAACATACCTTTGCCATCTTCCATGTAAATTGACTTCCAAAGGTATTTTCAATTGCTTTTGTTAGAGGATAATGATTTTTATTCTTTTCAGCTCTAATCGACACTGAATCCAAAATCCAACCTTTCCGGTCTGAAGGGGACACAATAAACAACACCCAATGACCACTTCAAAAAAGTAATTAAGCTATAGTCATTATAAAAGATCAATAATAAAATTAAAAAAAACAAATATAACACGCTAAAATACAATAATATACATTACCTGTAGAAAAATGGAGCGAGAAAATACTTTTTGTCCTTGTGAAGTTTGTAGACCTCGACTAAGTGTTCTTTAACACTTGCCAGATTTTTCTCACATTCTTTCCCGGTGATGTATTGGGTATTGAAGTAGGCAACACGAGTTTTTCCTTTTGCGTTCTCTTTTTTTGACCGCATGTGATTATATAAAAACCTAATCTCAAGAAAATAAACAGAATGTTAAAATACTTAACCATATTTAAAAATAAAATATAGATGTCAGAGATGATGATAATTATAATATAACTTACATTTGACACCAATGTATGAAGCTGGCATCAAGCAATCCGTTTGCTAAAAACTGCAACACCCCCTCATATTCGACGTAGTCATATGAGTGACTGGAATCGGTAGTGGGATACATCCCAGTAGGACACTTAAGTTGAATGCTCATCCCGCTGCCATAGTGTTTTCTTAATCGTTCGGCCAATGATTTTATACTTTTAGGGCGCAAATGTTCGATATTCCACAAGGCCTCTTGTATTCTTTGTTGTTCCTTTGACATCGTTGAAGCTTGAGTTTGTTCAACAGGTTTCGAAAACTACATTATTTAACAAACAAATTTTCATAAAAATGGTAGTTACATATACGCACACAAACATATATAGCATATTTGAGTTTTCGATTACCATCATATCCAGTTCTTCTGATCCGTCAACGTCATGTTCAGTTGAAACATCATGCGGGCCAAATAGAAACTACATAATTATAAACATACTATTAATTGATTGATTTTATTACCTCATCAATCTAAATGTTAGTACATGATTACCTCATCGCTAACATTTTCGACCATTGTCATATCAATTTGATGATTTTCATGAATTTGATATTGTTCAGTGATATCCTCAAACTATAAAAGCAAATGAAATTGTTATCATATAAAACAAAAATAATCTACATAATATACTACCCGAACGCGAGTAACCCGACCCGAGACCCAAACAAGACTCCTAACCTCTGGTGAATAACATGTGTTTTCATGAGCTGGTTGTATCATGGTTGGAATATGATGAGTTGCCTCTATGTTTGAAAGCTACAGTTTAACAAACATATTAGAAGGTAAGAGTAAAAGAAAGTAATATATAATTCATACATTAAACAACCTTTATTGAAGAAAGTGGCCACTGAATGAAATGACCAATGGCATCACCATAATCTTCAAGTTTCTCGTAGCATGAAAGTTCAGGAAGCGACGTTTTCTTGTATTCGGGATATATTTCAATTACTTCGATTTTCACATAACCATCAGCCATTGGCCCGTTATGTATAATCCTAGTCGAATTAGGATGAAGATATGCTGTACCAACTATTTTTTTCTCTTTTGGAAGGATGCGTGTATAACAACTCACAAAAGGTGGGTTCCTACAAAACAATTTTACATTTTTGAAACAAATATCATATATATAACAATTGGTACATTATTATCGTACAAATATAATTACCTTAATAGATGGGTATTCAATATTAGATCCACCCGACGCATCACTCGCACAACCTGTAGGAACATTATTTTGACTAGTGGGCACGTTATTTTGACTATCTTGTCTCCCACCTTGAAACAAACCTCCCCGAACCTTCGTGTGTCCTATAATCAAGATATATTTAGAAAATTAATTATATTGTACATCAATACATAATTTAATACACCATTCTTTTTTATATTGATGCGGAGGCTTAACGGTTTTACGCCATCCCGTGAGTCGGTATAAATTCAAGTTCACCTACGTTTTACGTCATGAGAGTTACTTGATACTTTATAGTCTAGTTTAAAATTTATTAATTTTATATAAGGTTGTACACGCATTAAAATAGTCTAGTTTAAAATTTAAGCTATACTATTAGATAAATTTTGGACGGGTATACTATAAAGGGTTATCTTCAATACATACATATCTATATTAGAAATATTATACACAAAATGTTAGACTAATATTGCTTTTATTATACACAAATATTTAAATAAAAATAGAATACATTATTGATAAAACCAAAATTACATACCTTTAAGTCTTGATAGAATATTGAAGAGAAATGTTTCGAAGTATACGTACAATTTTTATCTACAAATTAATAGCAACATATAATCAATTAGTGATTATAAAAGAATTCAAGAATGAGTAAATATATAAACGATAATATGATGAAACTCTATATACCTTTGTTAATGGAATGATTGAATTGAATGAACAACTAGGTGGAAGTACCCCCGCGTTGCGGCGGGAGTACAACCGTACCAACAACATTAATAAGACACCATCACCAACGACAAGCAACATTGGAAAAGAAAACGTAAAAACGTTAGACCACGCACGTCCGTAACGTGTAGAAAATGACGCATTAATAAAGGTTATACACCATAATCATGCACGCACCTTAAGTATATGAGAAGTTACAACCATTTTGAGAAAAGTTAGAAACATTTTGTAGTACATTTTGTTACTATATATTATATACTAAGCCCCGTGTTGGAGTGGGGAACATAAAAATGTGCCAAGTTGCACCAATGCTATACTACCACCAACAACCACCAACACCGGAAACACTGCAAGTGAAGAAGAAAGAATAAGTTGTGATAGAATCATTACAGAATAGGCAGCTATAGAATCAGCTCGGTGGCTTTTGTGTAACGTCGAAAGGGTCCTGATGTAGTGGGATCGTTTGGATTGTTACAACCTCTAGCAGATGGTTTTAAATTGATTATAAAAGAACCTATTTCACCAAGTAGTGCAAATTTCTCCCTTTTTAGAAGGTGATCCCTTGCTCTCACGTTCGAGTGTTTGCTCGTCGTTTAGGCCGGTGAGTGAGATTTCTGCTCATTACAGTCACCTCTGGGCTTCTTCGCACCTGGAGGGCGCCAGAGGTGATTGGGGTTGGGGCTCTTGGTGGACTTCGGCTGCAGAGGCCTCTGGCGTCGTTTTCGTCAGGCTCGGTTTGAACTAAATTGTTGGAAGAATTGCATCATCTTTTCACCGGAGAAGTAATCAATTGTTGGTCTTATATTTTGAATGAAGAAGAAAAAAGAAGATCAAAAGACAACAAAACTCCAAGATTTTTCTGTACTATTCGAATGCTGGTATGATATATAAAACTCAATTCTTCTGTTTTCGTATAATGAAGTATTTTGAAGTTTGATTGAATGAAGTTTTATAATTTATTTCTTTAATAAAACGCAATGCTTAATGTTTGATTGAATGAAAGAATGAAGTTTTATAGAACGCAACTTAATGTTTTATTACCTTCATAAAACGCAGCTGTATATTTATTAACTTCATAAAACGCAATAATATGTTAATTTGTTTAATTTTACGCAGACTTTTCCATTGAATGATAAGGAAGAAACAAATAAAGATAAGATGATAGAAGCATTCACAATGAACATAGAAAAAATTCTTCAAGGTGCAAAGCTAAAAAGCATAAAGGATTTTAAAATTATCCTTGTCCCGATTCTCCATATACAGCATTTCTTTGTGATCTCCTTCAATCTTGAAGAGAATCAAATATTCATCATTGACAACAGTGCCAAAGAAGAAACAAATGAAGCTAAATATGGGGATGTGCCTGAAAATACAGTAAATATTATTACTTATACTTTTAAAATACATATATAAACCACCTAATCTTTTTGTTTTTTTTTTCTGTAGAGGAATGCTTTGGCAGTTTACCTTAAATCTGTTGGACATGAAAAAGCAGATGATATAAAGAAAATAACCCCTGTTAGAATGCAGATGAAATGGAGGACACAATATAATGGAATTGACTGTGGTATATTCACCATGCGTCATATGGAATGTTATCATGGAGAACCAGTCGAAAAATGGGATTGTGGGTTTAACGTGGAGTATGAAGAACCGGCAAGGGGTAAAAACAAAAAACAAGTCAACAAGCAGACCACACAACTTGAAGATTTAAGAAGGAAGTTCATCGCGAAGATATTATTGCATGAAATCAACGAACAAAGAAATTATGTTATTGAGGACTCAAAGAAGTTTCGAGACCTCAGTGCGAAACTTAAAAAACAATCCTATGACACTAGTTTAGATAGGATTAAAGACAAGCTTTCTAATGCTGGTTTACTTTGATTTTGAAATGCTACTTATTTTCAAAACGCAATGTTTTGATTTTGATCTTGCTAGTTAGTTTGATTTAGAAATGCTACTTATTATAAAACGCAATGTTTTCATATAACACAATATTTTGATGAATGCACTTATTTGTTTGTTATTTTATAACGCAATATGTATCCTTTAAAATTATTTAAACATTAATTTGAAAAAAAATTATAAAATATATATACAATTTATAAAACGAATCATTTTTAAAGTATGCTATAACTCAACATTGTCAATTTTAATTTTAATATGTTTTGATTATAAAACGCAATGTTTTTTTCTAATTATTCATTACCAAACATATAACGCAATATAATTTATAACGCAATGCTTTTTTTTTAAATTTTTTATAACACAAAAAACATAATTACAATAAGGACAATAAAAAAAATAATATATTATAATCTTCTTAAACGAAATGCTATAAAAAAAATAAAATAATATACAAAGAAAAGCCTTAAAAATATTGTGTATGATAGAAATTTATACAGTTGATTAGACCAAAAGCCTTAAAATGCCTTAAAAAGCCTTTTGGATTCCTGATAGCCAATACTGTGTATGATTGAACATTCAATTCAAAGAAAAAAATAAAAAATAATCATTTTTATTATTAAAAACACAGTTGATTCAAATTCCTCTAGCAATATATAAGAACATAAACCCTAAACTATTTTCACATTGCTCTCATCATACACCAAAAATACACCAAATACCCAACAACACACACAAACCCTAAAAATGGCTAATGCACAACTATCAGTTTGGTGGGTAAAAAGAGGCAATTTCGTTCTTCAATTCCTTGATGGAAAAAAAATAAAATACCATTCCGTTGCTTCTGTTCTTCATAACTGCAATGAAGATGTTTTGAAAAAAATGAACGAAATAGGTATACCACCTTCTTGTTACACAAATCAATCAGACGCACTGTTTAGAATTCTACACAAGAGATATGGTGATCCGAATCAAACTGCACCTGAAGATGCCCAGGTTACATCTTGGGAGTTCATTGAGGAAACTTTCAAAGTTTCAGTGACTTGGGACGATGGTGAAGTGGAGATGTATGACCCAAAGGACATATCTACCAATGATGATCTAGGGTTTTTGAAGCAGTTATCTGAAATACCAATCATCAACAACTCTGGTAGCAAATTTGCAGAGAAGCTCTAAAACGCAGTAGTCTCACAGGTTGAACTTTGGGTTGAATCTGAAAGTGATGAGGAAATCCCTGATGGAAGCTTAGGGTTCTCATCCGATGAAGAAACAAACTTTGATCCATGAAGCTGATAATGCTAGTAATTTTTCTTTAATTATGTGTTTTGAAAACATCATGTTTGTGGGTTTAAAAACTATCATCATCTATATAACGCAATGTTTATTATATCCACTTGCATTTCTTGTTTAATTTTGTGTATGATCTGTGTGATATTAAAACGCAATAAATCAACAAATACCATTTAAAGTATATTGTATTGTTCTATGTATAAAACGGAATAACCAAAAAAAGCTGATAAGTGATTTGGAAATACCAAGTATATGGTAAAGATCAAATATATTGTTGTTATCATAAAACGCAATTAACCAAAACATCATAAAACGCAATGATAAATTTTTTTTACTTATTGATATCTGATTTCGAAAGAATTTGTATACATAATTACACTCCATTGCTAGAACCTATAGCATTAGAAGAAACCTTATCTTTACACGTTCGACTGTTATGTCCTTTTCCACCACAAACACGGCACGATTTCTGGATCTTTGATGATTTCTGAATTGCAATCTCACGATTAGACTTGATCCTTTTTTATACACCGCATCCTTTGGTCCTTGTTTTGATGGGGACACGAATCATAGAATCAGATTTCTCTATGTTCCCTCCAATATCAGCAAATCTTTCTTTGCGAGTAGGAGGCGGCGCAGCAACCATAACCTCATCCGCTTTATCAATATAACTTTTAATATGATCCCTGTAACGACACAATTCATCTAAATCGCCAACCAGCCTATTAACCACGTACTCATTTGCAAGAACAATCTCTCTATAAACTTTATCAATCTCACTATTCCTACCAATTTCATCAAATCAAATATTTGAATGATTTGATCTCATTGAAACGACATCTCTCGTCCATCTTCTATGAACATATCTTCTAGGAAACTCACTAATATCCTCATACCGTAATACATAAAATATATGGCGGCACAATATACCAAATTGTTCAAACCGTTTGCAAGAACAATTTATACTTAAACCATCTTCTTCTTTGCTGTATTGCACCTGTAAATAAGATTAAAAAGATATATAAAATTAATGAAATGTAATATAAAATGCAATGAATAATAAATATAATACACATATAACCATAAGATCATATAATGTTAAAACACAATTAAAGATGAAATATAAAACGCAATAGATATTTAAACAATATAAATTTAAAAATTACCTTGAAAAAAGATGTGCATGGCTGTCTGAAATCCTTTATTTCAAAATATTGAAAATCACCCACAGTATCAACAGACTTTGACATACACTTTGTAATAGCAGCATCAATTTCAATTTGAATATCCTTAAAAATTGTTTGGGTGTATATTTCTGATGCTTGTTTCTCCAATACAAAGTCACTCCACGGTTTACACTCAATATACCTTGTATCATGATCATTCCTCCTATGCTCATGCCTTTGAATATCCATTGCTGTCTCAAAATGAGTGAAAAATTCAACAAGTGTACATCTTGGATTGCAAATCTGACCAAAGAAGTAATTCTCGCTTTCACATCTTGAGGTAGTACGCATAAGCCCAGCCAAATCCTCTCCATGGTAATAAGCAGGAATCTAATCAAATCGAAGATCGTACATGTCTTTTAACCACTCATGATTTTCCAATCCAAAAGTAGACATTATTGAATGCCACTCAGTTTCAAAATCTTCTGGAATAATAGTATCATTCCAAACAACACGAGTCATTCTTGTATTAAAATCAGTGTTTGCTGACAAAACAGGACCAACCTGAATAAAAAGTTATAAAATCATTAAACATAAAACGCAATAACTTAAAAAGCATTGATTGTAAAACGCAATTGGTTTTGTAATTCTATTGTTAAAAATGTTGGATTTTATTATATAATACATAAAACGCAGTTTATAAAATTGCAGTTTGTTATATCATAAAACGCAGTTAATACCTTTGTCTTCAATTTCTCCCATATATGCCACATACATAACCTATGCCTACTTCTTGGAAGTACATCCTTAATAGCTCTCTTCATTGCAGCATCTTGATCAGTAACAACAACTTTAGGCTCACTTCCAAAAGCATTAACAAAGCATCTTAAAAGCCATCTATACGAATCTGCAGTCTCCGAACCAAGTAATGCACCACCAAATGTGACATTCCTAAAATGATTATCAATACCAGTAAATGGTACAAAAACCAAATCATACCTGAATAAAAAAAATTAAAAAAGCATTAGAAAATTTAGAAGAGGATATATAACGCAATAGAATTTATATAACGCAATAAATCAAAAAAAAACTTACTTGTTTGATTTATAAGTAGCATCAAAACCAAATATGTCACCAAACACTGTATAATTTTTTTTTGATTCCTCATCAGCCCAGAAAAGCCCTCTCAATCTTCTATCTTCACCAATAACATAATCACATGTGAAACCAGGACAACATTCTTTCTTCCTAATAAGGCGCCTAACTACCATTTCTGCATCATACTCTCCGATGTAAAGATTCAAATCCCTTCTATAATTCTTACAATCAACTTTACTAGCTCCAACTTCACTAAAACCACCATAAATTGTTTTCATAATATTGAATGCTTTAACAGGTCCAATATTGATTGCAGACAATCCAAATATAAAACTTTCTTTCACATAATCGATACTTCTGGCAGCCGGCAAGAAATGAATATCTTCATCTTCAACAAAGATATGATTATGTTCTTCTTCAAAGAAGTAGAGTTTAAACATATTATTGTCCTCTAATATTAGTTTCACATGAGCATTGCATCCAACTCTTTTTGAACCTCTATTACGTCTAACAATCTTTTTACTATTCTCAACTGAACCAGAATCTATTGCTTTGGAAACATGAAATCCTTCTTTTGAACAGACAATATATCTTATTTTTACTAAACCACCAATATTTTTCCAAGAGGTATTTTTTCTTGCAGAAAAACCTGCAGCAAGTGCATATCTCTGATAAAATGCAAATGCCTCGTCAAATGACTTAAAAAGCATTCCAACAGCAGGTGTAAGAGATCCACAGACTTTTGGTTTGTAAAACTTTCTTCCACTGTTTATGCATACACGTTCCTCCCACTTGGAAATGTTATCTGAAACAATTAAAAAGAATATAAAACACAATACCTCTTACAGAATAATGTTTTTACTGATAAGCCTAAAAATATGTTCAGTAAAACGCATCATTTGATCTGAAACACTTTACAAAAAATCATAAAACGCATTACAACCTAAATAATAATGTGTTTACTGTTAAATCTCAAAGTATGTATATAATAATTTAGAAATACAGACCTTTAAGGTTTGTATAAGAAGTATTATGAGTAAAAGCATAAAACGCAATACATTCAGTAAAACGCATCCAATGATGAAGGGTAGACGCAAATTGACCCGTTGTCAAGTTTGAAGTGAACAAAATTAACCGTTGTCAATTTGAGTTGATCCAAATGATCCCATATTCACATTTTCCTTTTTGCCCAATTAGCCGATTTAGGTACTCTCACTTAATTCATTTTTATTTAGTTTTTTCAAATTTTAAGAAATAGAGTATTATACTTAATGTTATTAACATTTAACCGTGTCGACTTGTTGGACCAGCAACCGTTGCCAAGCTGGTTTGGTTCACATGTTGTGGGTTGCCGATGGATACTGAACGAGGCCGGTATTCTGTTCCACTCTCCCTCAACTTCATCTTTTCCATAATGTAGCTCTTTGCTCATCGTTGAAGCCAGTTTTAGTTAAACTTGATTTAAGTGAAGTGCCGGATATGTTTCTCGGATACTACACCTCCAAAGAAGCAAATGGAAGACTTGTCTCAAAACTTCTATTCTTCTGGCTTTGTCCCTGCTGCAATAGTATATTTTTCATACAAATCAACCAAAAGGTTAGCACTTGATTCACAATCGTCACACAATTTCAACTCGAATACTTGCACTTGTGGTGTAATTTTTGTTTTTCTTAATCTTTGAAAAGGACAAACTCAATTCATATCACACAATTTCAACTCGAATACTTGCACTTGTGGTATAATTTTTAGTTTTTCTTAATCTTTGAAAAGGACAAACTCAATTCATAACCACATGACAACTACACTACAAACTCTAAATAAGCCAAAATAAAATTTGTAGAACACAAAAACCAAACATAACAACCCTTCAAATACTAAGGACTACAAAATCTATACCTTACACAAAGCATAAAGCAATGTAGACCATCAAGTTACTTAATCAACACGGAGCAAACCCAACAACAACACAGAAACCTGAAAATAAGAAATACAAATATCATTAGACATTAATAGATGAAAAAAATACTCTTATCTTAAAAAATAAATATAACCAACAATTTGACATCCAAAAATGCACTAATGCAGTAAGCAAAACAACAAATGCTAACAATTCTTAAAACAAACTAAAAATGGAGAAAACAAAATAAGAGCATACTTACCTTCAACATGTCCTACAGTAGAACAAAACCTGTAAAAAGCCCTAAAACTTTAGCCAAAAACAAATTTAATAACAAATTACCAAAGGAAAACCGAAATCCTAACCAAGAATACTAAATGAACTACCTCAATTTCAAATTAAAATGATGTGCAATAAGTAGTTCAAATAAATAAACTAAAATAACCCTAAATTTAGACTCAAGTGATAATAATCTAGACTCTCTAACTTGACTAAACTACTCACCGGCAAGTGAACCGGTCGACTCTAGCAAAGAAAAGCATGTCCGGATGTCGAACCCACAAGGACTCTAATTAATCATGTTAAAGACTTTATTTAGACTTGACACTGACACGACTTAACTATTGTTATGTTTTAGGGGGGGGGGGTTACTAAAATCCTAAAATTGAAATTAAAATAAAATTAGACTATGAAAGGAACAAGAACTAAGGTTTAATTCAAATGAGATTAACTAGGAATTGACTTCTAACGGTACTATTGTGGTATGGAATCGGGATCGTGAAGTACTAAAACCTAAGGTATTTCAAGCTAAGACTTCCCGACCCTTCTCAGGAAGAAACCTAGGAAACCCTACAAGGCTGCTGTGAACACCGATTATTAGACTTCCTCTCAGTCCTCTAACATCTTCAAAAGTGCCCTAATTCGACTATCTATCTCTCAGCGCGACAATCTAAGGCAATCCTAGATTCTAACTTGCTTTAATAGGCACAGGTACTACTAGGGAACTAAGACCGACTTCTCTCAAAACCTATCTTAGCTATATATTGCACCAAGACCTACTAACTAACTCGAGCCTCTCAGCGACAAGTTAAACAGAATACTTAATTCTAATTGAATTTTAATTACTGTTTCTAAGGCTATCGGCCGATTTACCCAAAGATCACCCGAACCCGCAAAGATACGAATAATCAACAAAAATTCATTATGTGAAAGACATCCACCAAAATTTATGTGAAACGGCAAATAATCAACAATCAAAATTAAATACGCATATGCACCAAATTAAAGGTTCTAGAATTATTTACTTTCAAAGATCAATCCATACAAAACAATAGAAAACCATTAGCAATCCAAACTTCATTAATCTATCATCTAACCTAGGTAGTAACGAAGGTTTAGCCTGAAAACATAGTATTTAAAATCAAAACACAAGTTTCAAAACAAGAATTCATAATCAAAGTATCGAAACAAGAAAATAATGGAAACCGGGAGATAAGACCCGAACAATCTTCTTTCCTATGCTCCAAGCTTCAACCGGATGATTCCCGCAAGCCAAAATACTCCGAAAACCGTAAAAGCAGCTCTGAAAATCGCCTAGGGTTTCTTGAGTTCGTAACTTATCATTAATGATGATTCTCTTGAGATTATATACCAAAACCCTAATTTTTACGAAATATTTCCGTCAGACATCCCCGTCGTGTCGCGCGACGGGTAAAGACATACCTGGTGGCGCGCCGCCACCATGTATAAATTCAGAAATTGTTTGTTAATTGCTGGCGCTACGCGACGAGACTCCATTTTATCCGTGGCGCGACGCCACAGACGTTTTTTCACAGAATGTTGCGTGAATTTTCTAGCTTGAACTCTCAGAAACTTTAAAATAATTCTAACTCTTTTTCCAAATAGTTCCGGAGTTGGTGTTTAAGCAATTTAGCTCGGTTCCACTCCATTTTCAGCAATATTCAATACCAAGACCTGGAAAAACGCAAATATATCAACAGCACGCAATTCTAACTAAAACTAAACTAGAAATAACGAGAAATAATACTAACTATACACGAATAAAGGATGTATTTTGCAATACATCAAATATCCCCACACTTACTCTTTTTTCGTCCTCGAAAAAAGAATTATGCAATGGAATCAGAGACGAATAATCACTTGGGTCAAAAATTATTTATATCTTATTAAAACCAAGGCTTGCGTTAGCCGCGATTGCGAATATACTTGTCCCTTTAAACCCGAATCCAATCTAAAGCCCTTATCATGTGAATTTAATTTAAGTGCGGTCAGTCTACCTAGGGCCTCACACTAGAATCTACGGTCCACCTACTCCCACCTCAAGCTTATAGGACTAAAGGAACGATCTCAGGACCAATTCCCAACCGTCTTATATCAAAACCAAGAGAGTTTACAATCAAAAAAATTTTCTTCTTTTTCCATTTTTTTCGCTTTTCTTTCTTTTTTTTTCTTTTCTTTCCATGAGCGTAGACGATGCTTTCCCTAACCAAGAGGCAATCCGGCTGTAGAGTCGCTATCCCCAACTCGGATTACTTAAGCTTCGGTACTTTTTACTTTTCTTTGCACAGTCGATTTCACACACCCTAGCGGTAATCTGGTTGTAAAGTCACTATCCCAACCCAGACTACATAGGAATGCGCTACTTTCATTCAGTTTCTAGCTCATTATTTTATTTTTTTTCCTATTTTTGCATGATCACAAACTCTAACAGTTTTAACTTATAACGGTGCCCCTTATACTATTATCGGCAGTTTTAATTTCCCATATCTCCCAGGCGAAAACCCACTAACAGACCGACAATTAAGGTGTATTAGCTCAAAGGGACTTAAAACCAAACCCGGGCCTATCCACACATCCCTAACTAGACGCAAGCTCGATTTATTTTAATCTCATATTATTATTATTTGAACCCAAGCAAAAATTCACCTTTTCTATCATTTTCCGTTTTAAATATGCAAACTTCTCATTTCAAAGGACATTTTCTAATTTTTCGATTTTTTTGGATTTTTTCAATTTTTTTTATTTTTTTGTATTTTTTCAATATTATAACTCGATTATTTACATGTATCCCATCCCCACACTTAAAGATTGCATTGTCCCTAATGCAAGAATGGAAATACGACTCAAAACTACCTAAGAAAAACTACTAAACTACTAACGAATTAACTAAATAAGTAACGAACTAAGTAATGAAATAAATAAATAAAATACAACAACAAAAAGGGAAACGACTTAGCTGGTATGTGAGACTGTCAAAATGCCAGTCGTTTCCACATAAGCCCTCCAATTCGAAACGCGCTCAGCAAACAACTCTAACCTCGGACACGCGAACGAAAGCGGCTATAAATACCAACCTATCAATCATCAACACAAACTAGCAAAACATAATATAATATATATCAAAATATCATCAGATCATCAGTTCCAACATCAACCAACCCAACCTCCCTAACCAAGCTGTTTAACGTGTATAAATAACAGTACAGACCAACAATGAGGATCAAAAACAGCATAAAAGAAAAATAATCACACAAAAGATATAGTAGTCAGTTGCTGCTCCTGCATCCTCATGCTATCCTCACACTAGTCCTCGTCACTGTCCTCCTCTTCACCACCTGCACCACTGCTCTCTTCAAATACATGGAATGGAGGATCTGGCTCAACCCTTGCACCAGCACCAACAGGGCCACCCTGCTGCCTCAGCTGGAAGAAGTCTGGGATCCTCATACTATGAGTAGTCATCATGTAATGAAGAGCATCATCCTGTCTCGACTGACCCAACTGAATCATCTCAATCAGATGCTCCAACCTATCAAATCTCCGCTCCACATAGCCAGAGAGTGACTGTATAGTGAGAGGCTCAGGTGGAGGCTGCGTCCTAGGATACTGCTATGCTGGTAGCTCGTGTCTCTGCGGTGGCCGCTGTCTATGTGTAGGATCAATCTGAAGCATCACATCCTCCACTGGATGTCCCTCTGGCGGCTGCACCTGTGGACCCTGTTTGATCAGCTCCCAGCCGTAGGGCTCCATCCATGACACTATACCCGCCTGCGGCAACTCCTTCAATCCAAATGTCACCGTCTTGGGCCCCTCGTGTAGAAATTCGGGAAGATATCTGTCAAACACCCCCAAATTCCTTGCAATCCGAGTAATATAGGGGCCCATATCCAAACCAGCACGAGGACCTCTGATGTGTACAAAATGCAACATATAAATTACATCAATTATGGCATAAACTAACCCATTTTTTTAGTACTAATGTTGGAAAAAATGTGTCTTTGTCTTCCTTTTGTATTTTCAGGATTAAATGAGCTCAACTGAACAAAAGAAGCAAAAAGGCAGCTAAATCTAACTTAAATACAAGAAAAGGAACAAACGTGGCATGCCCGACCCCCCGACAACATCTTCCCAAGCAAAAACAAGATAACAGAAGGCTGAACACGCCCCATGCTCAGTGAGCACAGGGGCGTGCCCAAGTGTCTGCAGAAAAGACAAAGTTGTAGAAGCTTCTATCACCCACCACGGGGCCGTGTCCAGGCTTCTGTGCACGCTATAAATAGGGGTGCTTGGTTCACTTCAAAGGCATCCCTTGGCACACCACCTCTCTCACACTTCACCCACCCACCACCACCATCACAACACCATCATCCACCACCATCATCCATCATCCATCATAGAGTGTGTGAGTAGTCTCGAGATCCAAGATTGATCGTAAGAGTTCTTAACAATCAAAGGCCATGTTTGCCTAAGTCTCTTACATCAGTTGGTGAAGACAAGTGGTTAGTGTAATACTTTTTATTTTTAATCTTTTCGCACTTTTTATATGGTTATGTATTAATGACTTTAATAACTAATTTCTTAGGTTGAAGGTGATTCTTCCTTATCATTTGTCCGTGGTGTCTTGGCATTATTTTACTATTTATAT